>NC_058131.1:119353652-119367998 GCF_016433145.1 Gracilinanus agilis | reverse complement strand
CTCTCTCTCTCTCTCTCTCTCTCTCTCTCTCTCTCTCTCTCTCTCTCTCTCTCTCTCTCTCTCTCTCTCTCCCCTCTATCTATTAGCTATACTTGATCTCTCCCTTTCTGATTTAAAAATCACTCTCTTCTCATTGTTTACTACCATTGTCCCATCCACTCCAAATATTCCCTCTTATTTCTCCAGTATAGCTAAAACCACCCCTTTTAGCTGCCCTTAGTTTTCCTTCTCACCCTCTGCTAATTTTAAACTTTATCATTCCCAATATCATTTTATAGGACTTTTTACATTCTTATAGTCAGCCTTTGTTACCTGCACTTACTTCCATATTTTATACACATCTTTTATATAAAGAGAATTATATATGTATGTATAATATTATTTTATATATGATAGATAACATTTATATAATACTTTAAAGCATGCAAAGTACTTTTAAAATATTATCTCACTTTTTCTTCACATCCCTGAGAAGTAAAAGTGATTATTATCTTGATTTTGCAGATTAAGAAACTGAGGCAGATAGAAGTCAAGTGACTTGCCCAAGGTTAATGTTAACAAGTGTCATAAGCCAAACTTGAGAAAACAAATACAAGCAAATAAGTCAATCCTTGCCTTTGAGGAGCTTACCTTTGCAATGGGGGAAGATAGCACATAAAGAGATGTAGATGAAAGGGGAGGACACTGTCAGAGCTAGGGTGACAAGACAGCAGAGAAGTGGTAGAAAAGGCTTAAGCCTCAGGAAGATAAAGAGAAAGCTCACCTTTCAGAGCTGGGTAGAATACTAGCTTCCAGAAGGATGGGCAAGGCATGATGTCAATAAAAGACCAAAGTGTTCAGGATGACTGTCAGGTAAAGCCAAAGTTCCCATTGCAGAAGTACATTCAGAAAAACATATTCAATATCCATAGAGTACAGCAAGGCTATAGATACCAGAACCCAACTTGACATCATTAAACACAATAACCTATCTTGAACTACTGGGAAAACAGACCCTTTTTCTTTTAGGAAAGAGATGGGGGGACTATAGCCATGGAAGGAGACACACATTGTCACCCAAGGCCAATTGGATAATTGTGTTTAATCACACTTCTTATTACTGATGGGGGAAGAAGTGTTAGTGTGGGAAGTGGGGAGAAGTCATTGGGAAATGGCAGAAATATTTCTTAAAAAAAAAGTAAAACAACAACAAAATTTAAGAAGATGATCTTATGGGGCAGAGGTGGCCAATTCAAATCAACTAATAACCTACTAGGAAAAAGGCCACCTAACCCAAGGCCTTTTTACTTTAAAATGAATTTTATCTGGAGGGGGAAAAAAAGAATAGTGGCTTTTGGAATCAGAGGATCTAGGTTCTAATACTGTCTCTAACACTTAACTACCTATGAATGACCTTGGAAAAGGTACTTAATTTCTCTGTGACTCAGTTTTATTATCTGTAAATTGAGAATAAACTAGATGTCTCCTAAGTTCCTTTCTATTTGCATATCCATAGTCCTATGATTGATGGGCCACATGACCCAGATGATAATTTTTAAACTTTATCAGTGTACTATAGAGGATGTTTTTGTTTATCTTACATGTTGTACCAGGGAAAGCTCTCCAGTAAAAGTCAGAAGAGTTGAATTAGAGTTTTAGCTCAGACATTAACTGCCTCAGTTCCCTCATTTGTAAAATGGGAACAATAATGCTTGTACAACCCAGGGTTGTCTAAGAAAAACACTGTAAATCATAATCCAATTTGCCCATGTGAATTTTTACTAAATAATCTCATCTGATAGAGGAAGGGGAAAATGAAGGAAAAAAGAGAATGGGATAAAAGAGAGAGAGGGAGGGAGAGAGAGAGAGAGAGAGAGAGAGAGAGAGAGAGAGAGAGAGAGAAAGAGAGAGAGAGAGAGAAAGAGAGAGAGAGAGAGAGAGCACTAAAAACACAAGGTAAAATTTCATTTCATGCTCAGGATCGATATTCAGTGAAGGAAAGAAATTGAGACTAGGACATTTTCATAGTTTCTTTCAAATAATTTCATTAAGGATGAGAAGGGGAAAGAATGATGGAAATACAGTAATGATCAAGTTCAGTGGCACATCAACCTTAATCTTTTCTAAAGTTTACCAAATGTTTAGGTGTCATAGTGGATAGAGTATCAGACTTGGGAATCAGAAAGACCTGAGTTCAAATCCAGCCTCAGACATTTACTAGCTGTATGACCCTGGGCAAATCACTTCATCCTGTTTACCTTAGTCTCTCATCTGTAAAATGAACTGGAGAAGGAAATGGCCAGCCTCAGCATGAAAACAGTTTGTGGAAGTGACACATGTACTTGAGGAAGCAAATTATATACCTTCCTTCTGACCTCTGACTAACTTCTCTCTCATGGAGCTCCCCTTCCCAAGACTGGTGACATGGAGAGGATGGCCGTTTATTTGGCTTAAGGAACACATTAATTTATCTGGTTTATAGAATTTAAACATCTGACGAATGACAGTGGGGTTGATTTTATTCATCAGCTAATTGCTTTGCCACCTGGAGCTGAAGCTTTATATATGCAGCTTATAAAAGATCTAAAAAGGATCTCAATTATTCTTTAATTTGTTCCTTGAATATAAAGTAGGAAAATCTGGCTTAATCAAACATTGTCTCAATTCTACTGGGATATGTCTAGTTACCTTATAACAAGGTAAGCTTTCATTTAATCATATGATATGATAATTCCCCACTTTCAAGCCAAGTATCCTCTTAGTTACAATCAATTTTCCACTGAAAAAATAAACATTGTCTCTTTACTGAAATCCCAGTAGAGGAAAATAGCCCTTTTTAATGAAACTTGCTGCTAATACAACCACACTAGGAATTTCTGTGTTGGAATCCATTAAACCCCCTAATTTGACATTGCTGGTAAATTACAGAATAAAGAGAGCTCCGTGCACAATCCCCCTTGCACATGGCCATCCCTGGCACACGTGGAAAAAATGGATAATGAGCACATACATATACACACACACATGCGTCATGCTGGAATCTATTAAATCTATTTTAATCTATTTGTAGTACATTTAAGGCTGTTTCCGGGAGTTTTTCTACCTTCGACTTATGATAGTCTACAGGAATAGGAAAGGCTAAACTACCCTCCACAAAGCATGAGCATCTCTCACAATCTTCACTATTTGGGATAGATACAGGATCAATTATACCAAGTGAATTTGGCATTTAAAAATTATATCCGCTCCACTGGCAAACTATTGAAGAGGTTTATGAGTGTAAATTTCTTTAAAAATCTAATATTTCTAATTCTAATAAAATTCTAATATTTGTATCCTTTGATTACCACCAATCCTTATGTAACCTTTCTCCCTCTGCTACTCCCCCTCACCCTCTTTACTCATTCACACACAATTAGAGCCCAATTCCATTTTTAATTCCACTTTTGATATCTGGGGGCCTAATTGAGGTCCAAAAAATCAAATTTGTTTGGGAAAGAATCTGAGGAGAGAATTATATTATAAATACTTACACATCCACACACTCATATTCTTGTCTAGAATCCTCACATAAACAAGACAAGGCATCATTTCAGTGTCTCTTTTACCTGGTCCACTTTTTCCTTTTGGTTATTGTTCAGTGCATCGAGGGCTGCCCCTTGGGCATCTTCAGGCTCTTGCTGGCTTTGATGCCTGCCGGTGTAATACAAGTAAGGAATCCTTCCGCTTATCTGCATCCATATGACTTACTTCTCCTATTTATTCAAGTCAATACAAGTGTTTCCTGAGTGCCTGGCAGGTCCTCAAAGAATATAAATAGTATGTTGAGCTTTTTTCAATCCCTGCCCTCTAGGAGCTTATGATCTCATTGAAAAGACTAGATACACATTTATGAAATGGCAAGATTATAAGCGAAGACTGCATGTGATTAAATTACAACACGAATGAAATAAATTTAATTGCTAAAAGAATGTCAGTGCAAAGGCATAGGCAGCAAGCAGAGCAGGGAGACAGAATAAATAGCTAAGGAAGCCAAAGAAAGTTGAAGACGGACAGGAAAGGAATACATCCGGGAATGAGCCTGATATTTGGACACCAATGCTCACAACAGAGATAAAGGGTTATTTGTTATGGAGTCGTTTCAGTTGTGCCCAACTCTACATGACCCCATTCGGGGTTTTCTTGACAAAGACACTAGAGTAGTTTGCCATTTCCTTCTCCAGCTCATTTTACAGATGAGGATATTGAGGCAAATGGGATTAGGTAACTTGCCCACAGTCACGGGGCTAGTAAGCATCTGAAGCCAGATCTGAACTCAAATTTTCCTGACTCCAGGCCCAATGCTTTATCTGCTCTAAAGGATTAGACAGGCAGACAATAAACAATTTTTCAGCATCTTCTATGTACAAGCACTATGCTACAAGTGCAAAGAGTACAAAAAAAAAAAGACAAAAGAACAAAGTCTTTGCTCTCAAAGAGCTCAAAGTCTAACAGGAAAGACAACGTGTAAAGACCATCATACCAACATGCTATATAAAGGATAAACTAAGGATAATGAAAAGAAGAAAGGCACAGGAATTAAAGGGATTGGGAAAGGTTTCCTCTAGAACAGTGATTCCCAAAGTGGGCGCTACCACCCCCTGGTGGGTGCTGCAGCGATCCAGGGAGGCAGTGATGGCCACAGGTGCATTTATCTTCCTAATAATTGCTATTAAAAAATTTTTAAATTAATTTCCAGGGGGATGAGTAATATTTTTTCTGGAAAGGGGGCAGTAGGCCAAAAAAGTTTGCAAACCACTGCTCTAGAACATAGAATTTTAGTTGAGACTTGAATAAGAGAAAGAGAATCTAGTATCTAGGTAGAGATCCCGAGTAAGACTGAGGATTTCTTGTCCCAATTTCCCCCTCTGTAAATAAGATTCAAAAGAGATGATAAAACCTAGGATTTAGAAATCTATTAAATTACATTTTGAAAATACAAAAAGATAATATAGCTTAAGACAGCCAGGTGGTACAGTGAGTGGATAGAGTACCTAGCCTGGAGTCAGGAAAACTCCTCTTCCTGAGTCCAAATCTGACCTCGGATACTTAATAATTGTGTGATCCTAGACAAGTCACTTAACCCCATCTTCCTCAGTTTCCTCATCTGTAAAATGAGCTGGAGAAGGAAATGGCAAACCACTCCAATATCTCTGCTAAGAAAACCTAAAATAGGGTCACAAAGAGTTGGAAATGACTGAAATGACTGAACAACAACAAAAATATAGTTTTGAGGACAGCAAGGTGACTCAATGGATAGAGAGCTGGACCTGGAGTCAGGAGGGCCTGGGTTTAAATCTGGCCTCAGACACTTTCTCACTGTGTGACCATGAGCAAGTTCCCCAACTGCCTCACTCTGACCACTCTTCTGCTGCCTTGGAACAAATACTTAGTATTGGTTCTTAGAAAGTAAGGGTTGATAGATAGATTATATAGATAAACAGACAGACAGACAGACAGATAGATAGATAGATAGATAGATAGATAGATAGATAGATAGATAGATAGATGGATAGATAGATAATCTTACATGGTCCATCGTTGCCTATTAATATCCTTAGCTCAAGTTCAAAGGAAGTTGGGCAGGGGGAGACATGTCCTCTAAGGAGGGGAAAGAGGTATCCCTTGAGAGTATCAATGCCTAAAGGTTAGAGCTAATAATAGATTTTTTAAAATCCATGTAGTCAGAGAAGGCTTAAGGAACAGGTAAAATCTCACATTTGGAACAGTCACCGATTATGCCTGGGGTATATGGTCTAGAGGGGAGGTGCTGCTAAACCAATAAACAACATAAAGACACTAGGTGTCCAGGCTACCAAAAGAAAGATGATATAAAAATGAAGATGAAAGGACACTGAAAGCAAGCCACCTGGTTCATAATTCAATTCAACAAACATTTATTGAGCACTTACCACGTGCCAAACACTAACTTGGCCTGGAAAGAGTTTTCCTAATGATTCAAGACAGTGACAAAAACCTATCACTAGAACAGTTAAGCAAATAAAGCCTGGCTTGACCTTCTAAACTATGTTAAAGTCATCTTATCTACAAAAAGAGTCCTGATCTTATTTCCTCACTTATTTGTCCATATTGGAACATATACCACATTTTTTAAAATTAAAACTATGCTTTCTTGACAAGCAAACCATACAGCTATCCAAGAAAGAAAAACAGGGCCAATCTGGGTATCTTGCCATCTGCCATCCTGAAGAGTATGTACCTTCTGTTTTCTACCTCTTGCTCTTATTCTGTTTTCAAATTAATACTGCTGGAAAATCCATGCCAAAAAAATGTCCTATGACTCTATTTCCAATCCCTATGATTCTCCAAATCAAAATTCTCTTCTCTGACTGCCATTTCCTTATGTATGTTTTATGCTCTTATTAGAATTAGAATGTGAGTTCCTTAAGAGCAAAGACTATGTTAATTTTGTATTTGTAGTTGCAGCACCCATTATAGTATCTGGTATATAGCATGCACTTTGTACATTTTTTTGTTCCTACATTCAAGTAAAATTTCCCTATTCTATAAAATGGAAAATATCTTCATAAAGGCTCCCTATATAGACTGAAAAAATTCATTGATTACTTCATTATCTATTGTTTCAAAGATCTTATTAAGAACTGTTTGTCTCAGTTCCTCATGTGTAAGGTAAGCTGGAGAAGGAAATGGCAGACCACTTCAGTTATCTTGGCCAAGAAAAGCCCAAATAGAGTCATGAAGAATCAGACACAACTGAAAAATGGCTGAACAACAAGGAACAGGAGATACCAAGTCAAAAATGAAATTGCCCCTTACCTCAAGGAACTTACAAAAGAGGAAGGTAGATGAATATGGGAGAAGGGAAGAAGGACAGGCCATGTGCACAAAAATCAGCAAATATAAAACGTACACAAAATCATTTAGAGTGAGGAAAGCAGAGAGCATGAAGAAAAGTAAAAAGAAATAATCCTGAAAAGTAAGGCTAGATTCCAATTGTGATGGGCTTTAAATGGAGTTTATATTTTACTTAGAGACAAAAAGGAGCTATTAGTGCTTCTTGATCAGGAAAGTTACATGGATTTAGAAAAGTCCATTTGGCAACTGAGTAGAGGATCATAGCTTTAAAGTAGGAAGAGACCTTGGAGTTCATCTAATCCAACACCCTCACTTTACAAATAAAGAATCTGGAGTACAGAGACCTATATGATTTGGTCAAGGTTACCTAGATGAGATAGAGAAGTATGGAGACTAAGATATTACCACAATCATCCAGGCATGAGGTATTGGGAACCCAAACCAGGGTGGTGCTTTATGACTAGAATGAATCAATCGATAAACTAAATTAAGTGCCTACCATGTGCCAGGAACTGTGCTAAGACCTGAGGATGCAAAAAAAAAAGCAAAAGACAGTCCCCATCCTGAAAGAGTCTATGATCTAATGGGAGAGACAACATAAAACTACATATATACAAAGCAAGCTATATAGAGGATAAATAAATGATCATTTAAAAGAAGGCACTAGAATTAAGAGGACTAGGAGAAGGCTTCCTATAGAAGGTAAGATTTTAGTTGGGACTTATAAGAGGCCAGGGAAGTTAGTAGT
Source organism: Gracilinanus agilis (assembly GCF_016433145.1). Taxonomy (NCBI): domain Eukaryota; kingdom Metazoa; phylum Chordata; class Mammalia; order Didelphimorphia; family Didelphidae; genus Gracilinanus; species Gracilinanus agilis. Next base: position 119,360,395 of record NC_058131.1, on the reverse strand, counting down.
GAGGGCATAGGAAGGAGAATGGTGAGGGGGTGGGGGGGAAGGGAGGGAACTAGACACAGCTGGAGAATGCTAGAACAGAGATTGTTCATGCAATAGCCAAGAATCCAGTGCCATTGGAACAAAGATTACATGTTGGGGAATAAAGTGTAAGAAAACTGGAAAGGAAGTTAGCTAGGTGGCTCAGTAGATTGAGAGCCAGGTTTAGAAATAAGAGGTCCTAGATTCAAATCTGGCCTCAGATGCTTCCTAGCTATGTGTCACTAGGCAAGTCATTTTACTTCATTGCCTTATCACTCTTCTGCCTTGGAGTCAATATGCAGAATTAATTCTAAAATAGAAGGTAAAGGTTTTTAAAAAGAACAAGGAGGAGGAAGAAAAGGAGGAAGAGGAGGAGGAAGAGAAAGAGGAGGAGAAAGAGGAAGAAGAGGAAAAGGAAGAAAAGGAGGAGATAGAGAAGGAGGAAGAGAAGGAGGAGAAGGAGGAGAAGGAGAAGGAGAAAGAGGAAGAAGAGGAAAAGGAAGAAAAGGAGGAGATAGAGAAGGAGGAAGAGAAGGAGGCGAAGGAGGAGGAAGAAGAGGAGGAGAAGGAAGAAAAGGGGGAGGTGGAGGAGGAGGAAGAGAAACAGGAGGAGAAGGAGGAGGAGGAAGAGAAGCAGGAGGACATGGCTAGGTTATGAAAGGTTTTGAGTACAAAAAAGAACATTTTGCATTTATTCCTGAAGGTGATAGGAAGCTACTGAAAATTTTTGAGTGGTGGGGGAGGGGAGGTAAATAACAGACCTGCACTTTAATAAAATCACTTTAGTGACTGAATGGAGAGTGAATTGGAGCAGGGAAAGACATGAGGCAGGCAGACCCACCAGCAGATTATTGTAGTAATCCAGGTGTGAGGTGACAATGGCCTACATCAGTGGTGGCAGTAGCAGAGGAGAGAAGAGGACATATGGAGAGATATTTTCAAGGAGCAATCAACCAGTCTTGGCACCAGATTGGATATAGGGAATAATAGATAGTGAGGAGTCCAGGATGACTCCCAGGTTGTGAGTCTAAGAAACTGGGAGGATGGTATTGCCTTCTATATAGGGGGAAAAAAATAATAACTTTCTTTTTTCCAACCTTTTATTTTATTTTTATTCCAAATTTTATAAAACCAAATAAAATAAGCATTTCCATATACAAAGAAAAAGAAGATCGTATATAACTGGAATTACACCTCTCTGATATTTAGCTTACTTTTCTTCTGATCTACATAAATCCCATATGAAACTTTCAAAGCTTTCCTGCTTGTCTGGGTTTCCTTCAGAATATCCCATTCTCTTCTTTATTTATTAATATAATTTATCTATAAGTGTCTCAGCCCCTCTCAACCCTCCCTGCATCACAGAAGGTACTGTTTGAGAGAGACATATTCATACAAATAAAGTCTTTCATGTTTTCCCTTTTAGTTCACTCTCTGGAGGTAACATTTGTGGGAAGCCAATAAGAGAATAGATAAAAATCTGAGACTCCTCTTTTGATCCCTTTTGTGATCCTTATGATTTCTTGTTGAAAAGTATTGTGGCCTTATTGAAAAGCTTTAAGTTCCTAGCAAACCTGAATTTAAAGGGTTAACACTGTTCCCCTTTGACCAGGAATGCTGCTGCCTGGTATAGCGAAGGCCAAAATCTTAGCGGGGGCAATTCGACCCAGAGAGGGATACTCCCCAACTTGGCTTTCTGATAAGAACCCAGTCAAAATTCAGCCTTGGTCTATTCTGAAGCCAATGTTTTGTGTTTCAATGTGACATAATTTGTAACTTCTGCGCATCTGCAAAGTTTCAGAGGGGTTCTTTTGTGTGAAATGAGTCTTGAAATATATATAATAAACTCCATGCTCCTGGAGCCAGAGCTGGAAGCATGATGTAAAAGACAATTCCAGTGTCCCTTTATTTCCATATCAACTAAACTGTCCTTATCAGATTATCAGAGATGATAAAGAGATCTCGACATACATTCACAACTTATTCTTCCAATATCAATTCTGTAGCTGTGTGTAATGTTCTCTTGGTTCTATTCATTTCACCATTCATTATTCAATGTAGTTTTGCCCAAGTTTTTTAATTAGCCTGCTAATTATTCCATCACAATCATATACTAAAATTTTTTAGCCATTCCCCTATTGATGGGCATCCCTCGATTTCAATTCTTTGCCACCACAAAGAAGGTTGCTATAAGTATTTCAGAACATATGTGTTCTTTTCCTTTATCTCTGATCTCCTTGGGAAACAGACCCAGAAATACTTAGGTCTAAGAGTATACACAGTTTTATAACTCTGAATGTAATTCCACATTGTTCTCCAAAATGGTTGGATCAGTTCACAGTTCTACCAACAGTATACGTGTCCCCATTTTTCTACATCCTTTTGAACATTTGTCATTTTGCCCATTGTCATTTTAGCCAGGCTGATGGGTATGAGATCATATCTCAGAATTGTTTTGGGTTGTATTTCTCCCTTCAATAGTGATTTAGAGCATTTCTTCATAGACATATGTATGATTGATTTCTTCATCCAAAAATTGTTTATATCTTTTGCCCACTTCTCAATTGGGGGATGGCTCTTCTTCTTATAATTTTGACAACATTACATATTTTAGATATGGGAGCTATCTAAGATGTTGTCTATAAAAAATTTTCCCCAATTTTCTGCTTTCCTTGTACTCCTGTCAACATTTATTTTATTTATACAAAATCTTTTCTATTTAATGTACTTAAAATTACACATTTTACATTTCACTATGCTTTCCATCTCTTGTTGATTCATAAATTTCTCTCCTACCCATCAATTTGATAGGTAATATGTTTTCTCTTTTTCTGATTTACTTATGATATCTCCTTTTGTGTCTAAATCATGTATTCATTCTGATCCTATCTTAGCGAATGGTTTAAGATATTGGTTTATATCTCGTTTCTGCCAAAGTATGTGCTAATTGTTCCAAAAATTTTTTACCAAAATATTGATTTCTTATGCCCAAAACCTGGATCCATGCTTTTTGTCAAATACAAAGTTACTATAATCTTTAACTGCTCTTTGTTGTATGTCTCTTCTGTTTCACTGGTCTACCTTTCTATTTCTTAGCCAGTACCAGATAGTTTTGACAATTTTAAAATCTAGTACTCTTAGACCTTCTTCTTTTATGTTTTTCATGAATTCTTTTGATATTCTTATTTCTTCCAAATGAATTTTGTTATTTTTTTCTAACTAAATAAAATAATTTTTGACAATTTAAATGGGATGACATTGAAAAAGTAGATTAATTTAGATAGGGTTGTCATTTAAATTGATTAGCTCAGCCCATCAATGAACAATTAGCATTTTTTCAATTATTTAGATCTAACTTTATTTATGTAAAAAGTGTTTTATAATTATGTTCCTGTAATTCCCAGGTTTGCTTTGGCAGATACACTCTCAGATTTTATTCTATCAAGGGTTATTTTAAATGGAATATCTTTTTCTATTTCTTCTTACAGGACTTTGTTAGAGATATATAAAAATGTCAATGATTTATGTGGATTTATTTTAATATCCTACTTTGCTAGTTTCAACTAAATTTTTGGTTGAATGTTTAGGATTTTCCACATATACCATCATGTTGTCTGCAAAGGTAATTTTACTACCTCTTTGCCCATACTGATTCCTTTAATTTCTTTTTCTTTGCTTATTGCTTTTGTTAGCATTTCTAATGTTATGTTAAATAATATTGGTGATAATGGGCATCTTTGTTTCACTCCTGATCTTATGGGGAAGGCTTCTAACTTCTCCCCATTACAAATAATACTTACTAATAAGAAGTTTCAAAGTGGACATAACTGAGTTTAAGATGAGAGACATTGTAGAATAGAGGCAGAATTGACAAAACAACTGATTATATATGGAAATGAAGGACACTGAAAAATCAGGAATGATTCTGAGATTACAAATCTGGATAAATGGAAGGATTATGGTACTCCAAAATAAAGAGGAAAGTTGGGGAAGAGACAACATGGTCTTGAAAACTTCATGAGTTTAAGAATCTTGAAATATACTTAGTTTAATATGTATAGCAGGTGATAGAAGACTGGTGCTTGAGAGACAGAAGGACACAAATGAGAATCCAGAAAAACAGACAACCAGAAGAAAGAATTATCACAAAAATCCAGGAAGGAAAGAGTATTCAGGAAGAAAGGATGTTCAAACATGACAGTTGCTATAAAAAAGTTCAATAAGGCTAAGGACCAAGAAGAGACCATTAAGACATCAATGTGAATCTTGGAGTGAGAAGCTTCTATTGAGTGATGAGGTCAGAAGCCAATTGCAAGGTTGAAAAAAAGTAAGAAGAGATGAAAGCATATGATTTTCACTTGTTTATTTCGATATATGTTGGGGGGTTGATTTTATAAGATTATTCTCTTACAAAAATGAACAATATGGAAATATGTTTTGTGTGCAAATACATATATAACCCAGATTGAATTGCTTGCCAGCTCCAGGAGGGAGGGAGGAAGGAAGGAGGGAAACAATTTGGATCATATAACAACATAAAACCTATGTGGAAATTTGTTATTACATGTAATTGGTAAAAAAAATAAAATTTTAAAATTTTAAAAAGTAAGAACATAAAGACTTCCGGTTAAGATGGCGGCAGAGTAAGGAGCAGCTGCTCGATCTCTCCTGACCGAACCACACAGAACCCCTCAAGGGGAAATAAAAACGAGTCCAGAGGAACGAAGGAACCCCACAACAGGGCCCAGCATTGAAGGTACGCAGAATCGGGGCATTTCCACACTGTAAAGGGGTGAAACAGTTCACACTAAAACACGAGAGGAAGAAGCCCCTCCCCCACCCCCCACACCGCACAAGCCGGTAAACAGGACTGGGGCAACCAGAAAATCACTGGCAGCCCCTGAGCCCATACCTGTGCGCTGCAAGACGAGGGACCCCAGGTGGCTGGGACTCTCCCTGAGCGCCCACGTGGGTGAAGGCACCGCCTCCAGCCGGGACAAAGGCCCCTAAAACTCGGCCTTTCCCAAGCTCTGAAGGCATCGCCTCAGGTGCGAATAAAGATCTCCAGCCCACAGACTTTCACTACCTTCTGCGGGGGTGAAAGCAGGGCCCTAAGAGCAGCAGCGCAGGCAAAGGCAGTGCCCTAGGCTTGAATAACGATCTCCAGCCCAGGCTTGGACCTCCAGAGAGGACCTGGTGCAGACCCAGCGGGGCAGTGGAAGCAGCCCCAAAGACTGCTGAAGGAACCTCGGGCAGAGGGGCAGACCAGGAACTACTAGGAGGCCTGACACCGAGGACAAGGAGACCGGAGGGCCCCCCCCCCAAGCTTGCAAGGCCCAGGCAGACCCGGAGTGCAAAGACAAAGCGGAAAAGGGGCGGGGCTAACAATGGCCAGCAATAAGGAAGTCCAGAAGAAAAGGACCATCAAGAGAAACTCTGGACCACTGGACAACTTCTACACAGAGAAAATCCAGACAACAGAGGAGGGAAAACAAAAATCCAAACCTCCCCAAAAAAATGAAAGCTGGTCACAAGTTATGGAAGAGTTTAAAAATGAAATGCTGAGGAAGATGGAAGAAATCTGGCAAGAAAATAACAGTTTAAAAGGCAGAATTTCGCAATTGGAAAGTGAGACAAGACAACTGAAGACCAAAAATGACCAGATTGAAAAGGAAAACCAATCCTTAAAGGCTAGAATCGAGCATTTAGAAACCAATGATCTCTCAAGACAACAAGAACAAATAAAACAAAGTCAAAAGACTGATAAAATAGAAGGAAACATGAAATATCTCAAGGAGAGAGTGACAGACCAAGAAAACCGGTCTAGAAGAGATAACTTGAGAATCATTGGTATTCCAGAAAAGGCAGAAATTAATAAAAACATGGACTCCATACTCAAAGAAATTATTCAGCAAAATTGCCCTGAAGTTCTACAACAAGAGGGCAATATAGACATTGAAAGGATCCATAGAACACCCTCTAAACTGGACCCAGAAAAGTCAACACCCAGAAATATAATAGCGAAATTGAAGAGCTTTCGAGTCAAAGAAAAAATCATACAAGAAGCCAGAAAGAGACAATTCAAATATCAAGGAGCACCAATAAGGATCACACAGGATCTGGCAGCCTCAACACTAAGAGAACGCAAGGCTTGGAATACAATATTCAGAAAGGCAAGAGAGCTGGGCCTTCAGCCACGAATCAACTACCCAGCGAAACTAACCATATACTTTCAGGGGAAAGTATGGGCATTCAACAAAATTGAAGAATTCCAAGTTTTTGCACAAAAGAGACCGGGACTAATTGGAAAGTTTGACACTCAACCACAGATATCAAGAGAAAGATGATGAAAAGGTAAATAAGAAACAGAGGGAAAAGAAAGAAAACTCATAGTCTTTTAAGCTTGACTCTTTAAGGGCATAAATAAGATCTAATTATCTGTATTACTAGGTGGAGAAATGCTATGTATAATTCCCTGTAGTGAACTCTATACACTATTATAATATTCACTATTATAGCAACCAGAAGAATAATTCATAGGGAGAGGACAGGATACTAAATGGTCTAAGATGACATGGGGGGGGGTGGGAAAGAGGGGAGGAACAGTAGGGGACACCAAGAAAAATCCGAGTAAATAAGAAAAATAAGGTATTCTATTACACACAAAGAGGGCATGGGAAGGGGAGGGGATAAATACTACCATAAGAAGGAGAGGAAGAGAGCAT
>NC_058131.1:119316955-119348660 GCF_016433145.1 Gracilinanus agilis | reverse complement strand
TGAGGTATCACCTCACACCTAGCAGATTGGCTAAAATGAAAGAAGGGGAGAGTAATGAATGTTGGAGGGGATGTGGCAAAATTGGGACATTAATGCATTGCTGGTGGAGTTGTGAACTGATCCAGCCATTCTGGCTGGCAATTTGGAATCATGCTCAAAGGGCTATAAAAGAATGCCTGCCCTTTGACCCAGCCATACCATTGCTGGGTTTGTACCCCAAAGAGATCATAGATAAACAGACATGTACAAAAATATTTATAGCTGCGCTTTTTGTGGTGGCAAAAAACTGGAAAAGGAGGGAATGTCCTTCAATTGGGGAATGGCTGAACAAACTGTGGTATATGCGGGTGATGGAATACTATTGTGCTAAAAGGAATAATAAACTGGAGAAGTTCCAGGCGAACTGGAGAGACCTCCGGGAACTGATGCAGAGCGAAAGGAGCAGAGCCAGAAGAACTCTATACACAGAGACTGATATACTGTGGTAAAATTGAATGTAATGGACCTCTGTACCAGCAGCAATGCAATGACCCAGGACAATTCTGAGGGATTTATGGTAAAGATGCTACCCACATTCAGAGGAAGGACTGCAGGAGAGGAAACATATAAGAAAAGCAACTGCTTGAACGCATGGGTCGGGGCGGACATGATTGAGGGTGTGGACTCGAAACTACCACACCAATGCAACTACCAACAATTGGGAAATTGGTCTTGATCAAGGACACATGACAAAACCAGTGGAAAAGTGCGTCGGTCATGGGTGGGGGGAGTGCGGGGGGTGAAGGGGAAAATAGGAGCATGAAGCATGTAATCATGTTAAAAATGATTATTAATAAATGTTAAAAAAAAAACATAAAAAAAAAAAAGATTAGATTAAGCTATAAAGGGAACCTGGAATCAAAAGATGGAGAGTCTTGAATGCCAGCTAAAAGTCTGGCCTTTATCTATGAGCAATAAAGGACTATTGAAAAAAAAAAAAAAAAGTAAGAACATAAATGGAGAAAAAATAAAATTTTTAAAAGCAAGAACATAAATAAGAACTTAGGCAGCATTTCTTAAAAGTTTGTCAGTGAAATGGAAAAAATATTGGACAAGACTTCTAAGAGAAAGATTACTAAAAATTTGTCACACAAAGAGGGGTTTTGTTTTGGGGGAGGGGGTGTTGGGCTTTTAATTATATTTTTATTTAGGATGTTTTTCCAAGGTTACATGATTCATCATTTTCCCTATCCCTCTTCCCTCCTTCCCAGTGCTGACAAGCAATTCCACTGGGTTATACATATATCATTGTTCAAAACCTATTTCCATGTTATTCATATCTGCAGTAGACTGATCTTTTAATGCCAAAACCCCAGTCATATCCCCATCGAACCACATGATCGATTTTATGTGTTTTTCCTTCTGCGTTTCTATTCCCACAGTTCTTTCTCTGGATGTGGATAGCATTTTTTTCATAAGTTCCTCTGGATTGTCCTGGATCATTGCATTGCTGCTAGTAGAAAAGTCTATTACATTAGATTGTGCCACAGTATATCCATCTCTGTGTACAATGTTCTTCTGGTTCTGCTCATTTCTCTCTGCATCAATTCCTGGAGGTCGTTCCAGTTCACATGGAATTCTTCCAGTTAATTATTCCTTTCAGCATAAGAATATTCCATCACTATCAGATACCACAATCTGTTTAGCCATTCCCCAATTGAAGAGCATCCCCTCATTTTCCAATTTTTGAACACCACAAAGAGCATGGCTATAAATATTTTTGTACAAGTATTTTTCCTTATTATCTCTTTGGGGCACAAACCCAGCAGTGGTATGGCTGCATCAAAGGGCAGGCATTCTTTTAAAGCCCTTTGAGCATAGTTCCAAATTGCCCTCCAGAATGGATTAATTCACAACTCCACCAGCAGTATATTAATGTCCCAATTGTGCCACATTCCCTCTAACATCTATCACTCTCCTTTGCTGCCATATTGGCCAATCTGCTAGGTGTGAGATGGTACCTCAACATCGTTTTGATTTGCATTTCCAAAGAGGAACTTTTTTACCTTTTTTACCTTTTCCATAAAATCTCTCTGTACCCTTTTTTGATGTTGTTCCTCCTTTTCTTTCCACCACTAAAACTTTTATATGTTTGTACTGAATTTGCTAGATGAAGCTCACATCTACAATCATTTCTTTAGTATCCCAAATTCTCTGAGCATTTGCAGCATTCATTCTCAGTCATTCCCCTCTAGAAGGGAATAAAATCTATAGGGGGACCAGTAGGTGTGTTGTGGGCAACTATCAGTCACTAAACTAGCCCTTAAGGAAGGGTAATAACTTAGGAAGTGGGCAAAACCTGATAACATTAAATTGAAGAAATGACAATTGGGAATTACTTAGTCAACTCAAACTGTGATAACAAGGCTTGAATACAGTCCTTCCGTGAGTTTTTTGGGGGTTTTTTTACAAAGGCACAGGAAGGTAAAAAACACTGTTTAATAAAGATAAATTAAGGGAAGGAGATGAGGGAGTAAGGTCAAACTACTCTTAACAACTATGAGAAAACCGAAAGGGCAGGGATCACTACACTGCAGCTACAAGGCATGTCTGACTGGACACAAGGGGAAAGGGTTTCTCACACAGATGTCCTTGGTCTGTTTGTCAGATGAATCAGATTGTCCCAGGATCACAGGTAAACAGCCAAGTAAATCCAATGGGAAAGAGTGTTATTGGAATTTTGGGGTCTCTGAACTGCATTTCCCATGAGCCCACTGGCTTCCTGTCTTATTTGATGACATAGACAGGAGGATAAAATTGGGGGACTAGACTTGCACTTTCTCTTTGCTATCTATCCACCATAGAGGTGGCAGGGAAGGCATGCAATCTTTTAAACTGATTTAGCTAGCATGACACGTGGCTTCATTTTCTAATGGCAACTAATAAATCTTTTAAAACCCTAATATTTTTAAAGCTATCCCTTTATATTCATTTTGTTTTATACAAAAGTCAGGGAGAATTAGATGCCTAATATGTCCACCATATAAAACAGCCTTCTAATCTCAACCTGAACTCTTGGAACTTGCTAGATGATGGCCTTTATGTTCATATAGATACTTCCCCAGGCTCTTAGGTCAATGGCTATATCTCCAACCCCTTCAAAACCAACTGCCATAGAGAGAGTTCACTGAGAGAAGTCCCTTGCTGCCTTCCAGATTTGGAATGTCCAGCCCTGTCAGTCTTTGACTGCTTTTGCTTTCTACTCTTAAAATGTTATTTTCCTATTACACCTCCAAGTCCCATTTTCTCTTTTAGGATTCCCCCTTTTTTCCAGTGTGCCTCTTTGTACCTTAATTAATGGGTCAAGACAAAGTAGAGCCAAGATGAAATGGAAGGGGATGATGAAACCATCCTCTTCCTGCAGATTGTTGTTTACAGTGTTGTTTAGGCAGTTTGTTTTCTTTCCATACTGGTCCCATTTTTGGATTGCTGGAACTGTCCTACTTACAGTAATCTCTAACAGCCTTTTGCCAACACCACTAAATCTTCTTTATTCAAATAAAAAATAAACTACTCTAATGCTAAATATCAAATAAGCAAAACAGGAAATTAGCTTGCCTATGTTATCATGATACAGTAAGACATTCTCTTAGCCTAAACACAATAATGAAAGATTCCTACACCAGCTAGTGGGTAACCTATTCTGAAACTCTATTCCTACTCTTTTCAGTTGAGCTTCCAAACCCCTCACTGAATTTTTTTGTCAGTTTGTTTTGAGGGATTTGGTTTGTTTTGTTTTTCAGAGATACCTGCTCATTAGAAATAAAAAAGATAGTGATGGCTCCATAATGCTTCCCCTTGAATGGCTAGCACAGAGTCATGCAGCCTCTGACTATTTTCAGTGATGGAGTTAACCTAAAGAATCACTATTCAAATTGAAAGGAATCTTAGAAATCATCTAGCATATAGTAAGACTGGAACCCAGTTTTCCTGATTTCCAATGCAATGGGTTGCTTTTTTTTTTTTTTGAAAAATCAAGTATATCACATTCTTTCAGCATCTGGAATCACAGATTTAGCTTCAAAATACACTGAAGTCCAATGCACTTTCTACCACACCCCACTGTCTCAATTCTGAATTCAGCATCCCCTCTCTACTAATGAAGCAAAGGAAGGGATTGGGAAAGGAAGAAAGCAGGCAAAGAAAACAACAGAAAGACTGAGTCCTTGACCTTTGGATCTCTTCTTTCTTAATCCCCCTTTTTCCTATAGTTCTCCCTTCTTACTTGCCCCTTTCACAACACAAAAGTCACAAAATAAAAAATAATAATAAATGTAAAATAACTTTGAAAATAAAAATCATGAATTGATCTCAAAATAATCTCACTGGCAGGGCTTGCTGTAGGCATAATTGTGACAGCAGTGGTTTGCCTTTGGAGTCCCCCACCATCTTTTTCTGCATTGTTTAGCCTTTTTCAGTAGCCTGAGTTCTACTACCTTCCCACACCCTCGAAGGCACCCACTGTTGGCAAGTTTCCCAACCAGATAAAGTGTATCCCTTTAAGGTTTATACCTCTCCCATGAGAAACTACATTTTAAATAGGGCTTAACCCAAAGTTATGAATCACTAAAAGTGAAATTTCAAGTGTCAGCAACAAGAGGTACAAGGGAGTTATTTTAGATGGGAGAGGCACTAAGATCACAACACCTAGGTGACAGACAACTTAACTCAACTAGTATAAAATCTGATACTTACCAACAGTTTCTACAACCCACCCATCTAGTAGACCAACTTACTTTCTTTTTAACTCATGATTTCAAGGTGTTCTCTCGATTCTCATCCTTTGCCTTATAGAATCTGGGTTATTTATCAAACATGACATGTAAAATCTATATAGGGTTTCTTACCACCTTAAGGGGGTTTGAGATTGAGGGAAAGGCACAGAGGGGAAGAATTTAAGACTCAATATTCTTTGAAAAATGGGGGGAGCAGCTAGGTGGCTCAGTGGATTGGGAACCAGGCCCAGAGACAGGAGGTCCTGGGTTCAAATATGACCTCAGACACTTCCTAGCTGTGTGACCCTGAGCAAGTCACCTAACCTTCACTGCTTAGCCCTTACTGCTCTTCTTCCTTAGAACCAATACACAATATTGATTCTAAGACGGAAGGAAAAAGTTTAAAAAAAATGTTGGACATTGTCTGATCTTTACTATAATGACAGAGTATTATTGATTAGCTCTTATCTTCTGAGCCTCACACTATCTATTAATATTATAGGGGATTTAATTCTAGGTTCTCATACATCCATCTCATATATCCATCATAGTTCTTGAATTCTCAAGAAATTTCCCCTGGAATCTTCTCCCTTAAAAGATCATTATATAACCTAAGGCTAGCTAGGAGGTGCGATGGATAGAGCATGGCTTAGAATCAGGAAGATTCATCTTCATGAGTTGGAATTCAGCCTCAGATACTTACCCTGTTTGCCTCAGTTTCCTCATTTGTAAAATGAGCCCCAATATCTTTGCCAAGAAAGCTGCAGTGGGGTCATGAAGGGTCTGAAATGGGTGTGCATTGAACCTAAACACCGAGAGAGTGAAGTGTGAGAACATTTCTTTGTTCAAGATTCAATGGGGGATAGCTGGGTGGCTCAGTGGATTGAGAGTAAGGCCCAGAGAGGGGAGGTTCTGGGTTCAAATCTGGCCTCAGACACTTCCTAGTTGTGTGACCCTGAGCAAGTCACTTGATCCCCATTGTCTATTCATTACCATTCTTCTGACTTAGATCCAATACCAAGTATTGATTCTAAGACGGAAGGTAAGGGTTTAAAAAAAAATATTTAATGAATATAATCCTAGACACTGAATTATTGTACTAATCGCTACTCCACCCAAGTAAGAAAGAAAAAGAAATTCATCTTCTTCCCTCTGATATGCCTTCCAGGGGTGTGCTGGAGGAGCCAGATCCTCTTGGTTCATAAGAACTGATTGTTAAATTTTTTAGCATATGCATTTATTTCTCAGAAATCTCCAAGTACTACAAATCAGGCAGGCTTGATTTGTTATCTAATTGATTACTAGACTTAAGAAAATAATGGGAAAATGTTAATAAAACAGATTATGCTTTAAAATACATCCTACTTTTTCCTTGAAGAGCTGCTTCTTAAACACCAGCTCACGCCCGTGGATGATTTTTTTCTATGCCGAGCTATGCTGAGCTCCAAGACTACAGGTTCCCAGGGGGTTCCAGGGAAGAGAAAAGTGACAAATAGATAATTCTGCTTCAAGGAGAGTTCTAATCCTCCAAGTATGATAGGTGCCAGTCTGATATTTATCCAGAAAAAGATGAAACAGAATACTGTCTACATTGGGGGACTGATCTATTTTCTCCTATCTTCTAAATAAGGCCCCAAGCCCATGGGAAAATAAAGTGGAACCAAGGCATTCCCCAAAAGCACAAATGCCATAGTGAATGAAAGGAGAAGTATGCTGAATTGGATCACAACTTCCTCCAACCAGGACACTATGTAGTGATAATGTGATGCTACATTTCGGTCCAGGACCACAACAATAAACCCGGGCTGTAATTACAATAATGACCTCCTACAGCTATTGTGTCTTTAATTAAGTCTTTATCAGTAGGCATTTGCCACTTAAACCTTAACTCACTGTAACTACCACAGCGTATCATCTACATTTTCACAAAGAATTACTGAATCATATTTCTGTCAGGAAGATGAAAGGGAATATTTTAACTCAAGTACCATTTACAGACAAGCTGCATAAAGAAAAATCAAGCTGCCCTTTAACAGCACTTTCTGACAAGTTTAACTCAACTCTGACATGGGGTGAGGGGAGGGAGAAAATGAAGACCTTGGTCCAAGGAAAACTTGGTTTTTGTCTCCATTTTGTTTCTTTTTACCACAACTCCATTTCCTTTCTGTTCAAACTAAGAGGAAAGAGCCAAAACAAAATGAAAATTTTACTCTGAGCTGTAAGGAACTCGGTTTTGCAGATGAGGAAACTGAGGTCCATGATATAAAGGGTCTGAAGTCAAGTAGCTAGTCAGCGAGCCCTTAATATTCCAGAGTATTTCCACTGTGAGTCCCCGTAAGCAAACCAAGCTGGAACATCAAACTTCTCCAGAAGCCACAGTTCAGTGGCAGTGAATCTAAAACGAGGATTCATAACGTCTTTTGTGTCATGGAAGGGATTCTCAAAACAATATTTTTTTAATGTATAAAAGAATACCAATTCTATTCAAGCACAGTTCAAAATTATTTTTTTTAAATTCACAGTAACATATGTACAACCTATATCATATTACCTGACTTCTTGGGAAGGGGAAAAGGAGGGAGGATGAAAGGGAGGGAATACAGATTGCAAAATGTCAGAAAATGATTATGAAAAATTATATTGACATGTAATCTGAAAAATAAGCTTAAAAAAGAGAAAAAAAAGAAAGTTCATGGACCTCAGATTAAGAGTGCTGAGGAAGCCTCCCCTTCTCAGACTACCTTCCATCTATTATGTATATATCTCACATGTTCCTAGTTATTTACATGTTGTCTCCACCATTAGAATGTGACCTTCTTGAGGGAAGGGACCATTTTTACATTTCTTTGTCTCTCCCTCACTTGGTAGGGTGCCTGGCATGTTATAAATGCTCGCTGACTGACTGACTGACTTCTCAGATTCCAGTTCCCATTCATAATCACTTCCATACTTCAGTATATTTCAATATATTTCTATAACAGTGTTTGGCCAAGTCAGTCAGACAGTGTTCTAAGAGAGGAAAAATGGCTCCTTCCAAGAATCCCACTCCAGAGTTTTAACCAGAATCCTTCCATCAATATGTCTCAGTTTCTTGTTCAGCAGAATGTATTTGGGTTCATAGATCTAGAATCAGAAAGGACTTCAAAGCCCAAATCAAACCCCATTATTTTACAGATGAAGAAACTGAGGCACAAGGAGGCTAAGTGATTTACTCAAGGTAGTAACAGAGGTGGGATTTGAACTCAGGTCTGACTCCAGAGCCATCATTCTTTCTACTGTCTGATATATGCTCATCAGGAAAGAGTTCTTCACTTCCCTGAGAGCATTTTCCCCACCTGGGATCTCCAAAGGGTAGAGTTCAGAAGTTTGGTTGAGTGACTGCCACAGAACCACCAGATACTTAGTGGGTTTGAAAAGTCATTCCTCCAAAGGGGTATCCTTCCTTTTAGGAAGGAGTGGGGGCCTAGCGGCAGGACTGCAGGAGAGGAGGGGAGGGGGCTTGAAATTTCTCCCTTGTCTGAATGGCACCACTGTTAACACAGACATGGAATCTCTGAGAAGCTCTGTCAGTTCTATTTTACTTTGACAGACTCACAGGCACCAGAGATGAGAGTGATTTTCTGCTTGTTTATTTGAGGGATTCGTATTCTGCCTACAGAAACCTGACTCTACCACCAATTTCCACCTTTTTTTCCAGTACTCTTTGGCTACAACTGCGCCCCTTTTTTTTCTTTTCCTTTCTAATTTCATTTTTAACAACACGATGACTTGGATGGGCACCGATGAGCTGAAAATTAAAAAAAGAAAGGGGGGAGAGAGTGCAAAGAACAGGCAAGCTGGAAAAAGGTCTATTCAATTTTTCTCCAGTCACATTTGCACCCACTTCAGATCTTCTCAGCTCAATCTCCAACGATGCAAGAATACCTGCTGAGAGAGAGAGAAGAGCAAGCCACAGGTGGCCTGCTTACCTGCAGCTTCCTTTTAGTCAATCTCAGCCACTGGGGTTGAATCAGCCAACACTGGGGAAGGAACAGAGCAGTTAGCCTTCTGACAATGGCAAGGAAACCAAATTGCCCTCTGCCTTGAATCTAACAGCAATCCTGGGAATTTAACTATTTCATTCATCCCCTTAGGAAATAATAAAAGGAAGTTTCCAGCCCGAATTCTCCTCTCTTCTATGGAAGTCAGAGCCCAGTTAATAAGGCAAGTCTGTTTTGCCTGGACAAGCGTGTTCGAATGCCTTTTCAGGACTGCCCTCTCGGTTTTCTTTCTTCGTTCCACAAAAGACTCTCCTCAGCCCAGAGAGCACATATCACCAACATCAGGAGATAATTTTGTCAATGGCTGCCTCCAGGCACCTCTTTTCCCTTTCTCTTCTTTCCTGGGATCACTACTGAGCAAATATTTCTTTGGCTGCAAAAATTCTCCAGCATTTGGAGTACTGAATATAGGAAAACAGGGGATTGTAGCTACTCTTCGCTGATAAAGCAGGGCAAAGTGTTTGTTAGGACAACCACATAATTAACTAGATGGTACAGAGGGTGGATCTGAATAACCTCTGTTTGCCTCAGTTTCTTCAGTTTTAAAATGGGGATAATAAGAGCACCTTCCTTACAGGCTTGCTAAACGTTCAAATGAGATAATATTAATAAAGGGCTTAGTAAAGTGCCCAACATTTTGAAGGTGCTATTGAAATGTTTAGCCCTTTCCCCTTACCTATTCACTGTAATCTCTCTGCCACAGCTATACTTCTCTATCACAGAACCAAATTTGAGTGTGTTTATCTCTAGTCACCTTTAAAGGGTAGTTTAGACAAAAATACTTGTTTTCTGAGTTGACTTTACACATCTGCCACTTTATCCGACAGAGAACTCTAAGAAATAATGAAAGGCATGAACTAGAATATCCTCCAGCTTAGCATTATATTCATGCCTTTCTTCTCTGGAATAAAATCTTATCTGTTTCTGATGCTGAGCCATTTGACAGTATCAAGGACTTTGGTGGCAAGAACTTTCTTTTTGGGGTCTTCAGTAGCTGTGGCAATAGCAGCCATTGGAGTAGTTGTCAGACCACATCTCCACAAGTGCTGCTTCCTAGGATGGTGGCAGAAGGCACGAGGCTGGGCTGGAAGCATTGCTATTCCAAGGATTTTGAGCTCAGAGGTTCCGGGTTGTCCCTGTTAGCATCTGAGGGGAAATAGGTCAAGGTGATAGAGGAGACTTTCTTGGCTTGCTTCCTGTCTCTCCCTTAAGGTGCCTTACTTCTTCCACAAGGCTTAAACATCTGGAACTGGATTGCCTCCCAAGGTAGTAAGTTTCCTATTGGATGAACTAGATGAGACTTTAGTGGCCATAAGATCAAAGCATCATATTGTCTGTTGAGTCCAAACATTCATCTTATGGAAGAAACTGAGGCACAGAAGGGTTTAAATGTCTTGCCCAAGCCAACAAAGATTGTGAGAGCTCTGGGATGTGAACTCAGTTCCCCTGACTCCAAATTCTATATTCCACTGTGCCATATTGACTCCCTTACTCCAACATTTATTGTATTAGTGAGAAAGCTGAGACCAAGAGAAGTTAAGTAGTTTGTCTAAAGTCACACAGGTAGGAAGTATAAGAGTTGGGATTTTAATTCATATTCTCTGACTCTAAATCAAGTGGTGCTTATAGAGGGTGAAGGTTTCCCACTATTCTGCACTACCTCACTAGGGACATTTAAGTGGAGACTAAATGGATACTGCCCAGAGATGTTTTGGGTTGGACCCTAAAATCTCTTCCAATTGTAATTCTAGGATTCCATGAATCCATCTATCCACTATGAAAAGACTTCTAATCAAGTGATGAAGAGATTGTTGTGCCAGGACTCAAAGTGCTAGTTCTCAGACCCTAATGATCTATGTGACCCTCAGGGAAGCTTTATCTTTAGGTCTCATTTTCATCATTTGTAAATCTCTAAAGTTCCACCCAGTTCTAAAATCCTTTCTTGCTCCTCAGCATTTTCACATAGCATTTGCATACTCAAAATCTAGCATAGACCTAGCAATACCATTACTAGGTCTATATCCCAAGGAAATCAATGTTAGGGGAAAAGGACCCACTGGTAGAAAAATATTTGTAGCTGCTTTTTTTGGGTGGCAAAGAACTAGAAACTGAAGGGATGTCTATCAATTGTGGAGTGGTTGAACAAGTTATGGTATATGATTGTAAAGGAATACTATTGTGCCCTAAAATATGTCAAACAAGATGATTATAAGAAACCTAGAAAGATTTATATGATGTGATGCAAAGTGAAGTGAGCAGAACCAGGAGAACATAGTACACAGTAACAGTAATAAGGTATAATGATCAACAATTATTGTCTTAATATTACCAGCAATGCAAAAATCCAAGATAACAACAAGGAATTCATGACAGAAAAAGTTATCCACTGTCAACAAAGAATTGACAGTCTGGATGCAGATTGAAGCATACCCTCCTTCATTTTATTTCCTCCATGAAATTTTCTCTAGTATGAACATTATGTGTCTTCTTTCACAACATGATAAATGTGGAATTATGTATTGCATAATATCATATGTACAACCTATATCATATTTCCTGCCATCTCAGGGAAGATTGAGGGTGGAAGGGAGGGAGAGAATATATGTTGAAAAATATCAGAAAATTATTATTAAAATTGTATCTACATGTAATCTGGGGAAAATAAAAAATAAAACATGCCTTATTAAAAGATAATCCAGCACAAAGAATCATTTCAGTTAAATTATTAAATGAATAATATATTTGTCTTACAAGTGATTCCTGATTCTTTTTATTTCATCACTTAAACATAAGGTCATTTGAAGGTTGGCAGAAGCCATGGTCAATTCCTTCTATCGATATTCTATGGAAAATGAGGCAGCAATTCAGAAAAATCACTTCTCCCAGATTAGTCAGAAAGTCATAACTTAATCTGGAAGTATTCCTAAATAACTACGTTGAGCCTCACTCACTTCTCAGAACTCACTTAGACTCAGCAGGTGCCCATTTAGGGTTTCCATCCACAAAATCAAGTCATGACGAGCCACAGAACTGTGGCCTCTGTGAGGAGAAGCAGTTACTAAGGGAGACAAGCTGGGAAGGATTAAATTTACAACTTTTTGTAATCCAAGCATTTAGAACTCATCTGTTTAAGGTGAGTTATGTGATAGACCCCCTCCTGCAAACAAATAACAATACATTCTAAATACATTATATCTGGTTTATAGCCACAGTGCCACAACTCCAAGGAAAGCTCAACTTAGCTGACTTCTGCAGAACGTGGGCTACTCTTTGACATGTAAGAGAAATTTCTACCCAAATCCAAAACTTTACAGCCTGTCAGTTGTGATTTGGGGAAAACATTTCTTTATTTAAAAGGCGGTGATTTCTTTCCAACTCCTATTTTTCACTCATGAGTGAAATCCTGACAAAACCACCCAAAGAGCAATTTAGGAGAATGGCTCTATATTTCAAGTACAGGATGTTTGTCCTGCCCAGGCTCTACAATAGCTGATGTTAACTGTTCATTTAAAAATCACTAATTGGTCTGCCACATTGGCAAAGAATACTAAGCAGCTTGAGTATGTGGCCTGCTGGCAATGAGTAGATCAATTCCTATAGATATTACTTTCTAGTTTATGGCTGAGTCTTCCTCCATCTGAATGACTCGTCCTTTTCTTCCTTTTCTTCCAAGAAGGCAAGAAATGCATTCATTTCCTCTATTCAGACAGTCGATGTGGTATCCTTGTAGGAGATAAGCTGGTTGAGTGCAGAAACTTTTATTTTGGTCTTTGCAAATCCCAAACAGGAAGACAAATCATTGTCTTAACCCACCCCCTCAAAAAAGGAAAACTCTTCAACTAAACTACTGTTTTTGTTGTTATTAATGATGATGATGAAAAGTATTTATAGAGTACATTAAGGTTTGCAAAGTACCTACACATGTCATCTTATTCTCACAATAAACCTAAAACATAAGTACTCTTACTATCCCCACTTTACAAATCAGCAAACTGAGGCAAATGGAGGTTTGTTTGTTCACCAAGGATCACACAGCTAGTTAAGTGTCTGAGGCTGTATCTGGAGTCAGATCTTCCTGACCCCATTTCTAGTTCTCTATCCATTGTACTCCCTTGCTTCTTCAGTCATCTAGTCCCAACCATAGAGTCACTATAGACACTACCCTCTCCTTCACCTTCCCCATATCTAATCAATTAGTAAATGTTACTGATTCAACCTCTACATCATGTTTCGTACCTTTCTCCTCTCTACTCATATAGTCACCATCTTACTTCAAGCCATAATTAAGTCTTGGAACATTACCAAAGCCTCCTAGTCAGTGGCCCTTCCTATAATTTTCCCCTTTCTGCAATCCATCTTTCACATAGATAAGGAGATGGCCTCAGAGCCAAGGAAGGCTGGATGCATGTCCTGCTTCTGACCCATCCTGGCTGACCCTGGGCAAGACACTTAACCTCTGAATGTTATAGGCAATTAAGGCTATAAGCTACAGAAAATGTGCTATAATGACCTGCATTGATAGAGTAGAATGGAGGAAGGACAATTGCCATGCCAATGAAAAATCACAGGTCCAATCGTTATCCCCAGTGCCTACTGTAACAAGGCTTTGGTGCATGATCATATCACCAAAGATGGAATCACTCACATGGGAGATGTTGGACCATTTTTTGATAAATGAGAAAACCAGTGCATGTGCGGAAATTCTGTTTTGGCTTACGACGTGGCTAAGAGTAGCCTTTTTTCACAATGATCATGTTTCTAGAACTGGTGATATTCTCAAAATTGCCTGACTGATCATAATCTGTCTCTCTTTCTGCATTTACATCTAAAGGCAAAAGATTCCACTCAGAGTGGACATGTGACAAGAGGGTCAGGGTCTGAGGCCCCTCTCCCCCGAGCCCCATTCCCTATAAATGATGTGACCCTGAGAAAAGTGCTTGGGGTTGGCTTTTTTCATTTGTCTTTTATTAGTTCTACATACCTCAGTCTTGATTCTTCCTTCCGGAGACACACCTAAAATGTTTCTGACCCAAAAGCATGAAGCAGAGATAAGTAAGGACATACTTTCAATTCAATTCAATAAAAATTTCTTAAGCACCTACCACTATGTGGTAGACACAGGTATTAGGGATACAAAGACAAAAATGAAACAGTCTTTGCCTTGAAAGATCTTATACTGTACTTGTAAAAAACAACAGGTACACAGATAAATGCAAAATATTGAGAGTTAATACAGAGTAATTTGGTGGTGAAAAGAGGATTTGGAAAAATGTCCTGTAATAGGTACCATCTAAGCTATGATTCTATGAAGGAGAAAGGGAGAGCATGCCACTAAGCACAAGGCATCACTTGTGCAAAGGCTTGGAGGTAGGAGATAGGAAGTTGTAGCTAGGGAACAATAGAAAAGAGATAAGCAGGAACATAGATTGCATAAAAAGGGAATCATGTGAGATCATTCCAAAAATATTGGATGGAGACAGCTACAAAGGGATCTCAGTGTCAGCCAAAGAAATTTGTATTTTATCCTAGAGGCGGTAGAGAGGACTAACATTTCTTGAGCTGGGGAATAAGTGTAACAGTCATATTAGTGCTTTGTTATATCAATCTGGCAGCTATGCGAAGATGGATTGGAGAGTGAAATCATGAGTCAGAGATGCCGATTCAGAGGCTGTTGCGATAGTCAAAGAATTAAGGACTTGAACTAAAATGGTGACTGTATGTGTGGAAAGTAAGCAGATAGAGGAAATGTGGAATCAGTAGGACTTGGCAATGGATTGAGGACAGGGAATGGAGAAGAGTAAAGAGTCTAAAGTGATTTTGAGATTTTGAACCTGGGATCACAACCTGGGACTAAGTGCCTGGAGGGAGGGAGATGCCCCTAACAGAAGTAGGGAAGTTTGGCAGAAGGGTTTTGTTTATGCTTCATTCTGTTCTGTTTTTAAGGTGGAAATAATGAGTTCCACTGGGGACTATTGAGTTTGTGATGCCTATGAGACATCTAGGTAAAGCTGTCCAGCTGGTGATTGGGGGTTGAAGCTCGAGTGGAGTCTCATTAGTATTCTTCAAATTGACCACAAAGACAGTTGCCCCAGTCCTATTTGTAGCTGGCTATTAAGAAGGTACTTTTATATCCAAATACTCTAGGGTGGCATCCAAGAATTGGAGTCAGAACTACTTCTTTTCTCTTTTGAATGGACCATCTCAAAGATCAAATCAGATGGCCCAATCCTAAGTCCTCAAATTCACAAGTTTCCTCTTTTTTTCTTTTTTAATTTTAAACCCTTACTTTCTGACTTAGTAACAACTCTTAAAACACAACTGGGCAAGGAGGGGTTAAGTGACTTGCCCAGGGTCACCCAATTAGGAAATGTCTAAGGTCATATTTGATCTCAGGACCCTCCTGTGTCTAGGCTTTGCTCTCTATCCAGTGAGCCACTGCCACCACAGAAGTTTCTTTTTGACAAGAGAATAGCCAGACTGAGGCAGCAACTGGGGAGAGCTAGAATCTCAAGTCATTAGGAGAAATGATGCTTCTACAAGTACTCTGGTTCCTGATTCTTCCAAAAAGCTTCTATTTCAAATGAACAATTTTTTTTTACAATACTATAATCAATTCTCCCAAAGTTCTTTTCTCTTATTCTACTATATCTATGGACTTGAGAAATTATTCTGGAATTCTTAAATTAGTAAAATTTCATCTGATATCAATTTCTCCCCCACCCCTCCATATATAAAGTAACTCTGAGTTCTCCATCTCTAATCCATTTCCAAATTTCAGTTCTTTTTTTTTCTAGTTCAGGGAGCATTTGCCTTCCAAAAACTTGAACATAAAAAATCCAAAATTCACCAAAAAGACAAAATAAACAATGATTCTTCACTTTAATGAAAACTGGCAATATGGACCAGTGAGAAAAGTGCTGAATTTGCATTAAAAGGATCTGGGTTCAAATCCTGACATTTATCCAGTCCACTTATTACATATGGGACTATGTAATTTTACTTCTCTTTGCTTCAGTTTTCACAACTGTAAAATAAATGAATTGAACTAGGTGATCTCCAATGTTCTCCTTAGCTCTGTAGCTATTCTTCTGAATAGCAACACCTCCTTTAAATAATGTTCTCATCTAAGGCATTATAGATGTGGTTTAATTTAGAAAAATATGATCCACATGCTACTTTTTCCACAAGTACATTCATTATATAGTGTGAAAGACACCTATATTGAACGCACTTAAACATTTATTTTACTACTTGTGAGCATTAATTTGACTGAACCTCATGAAACTTGACATAATATTTCTTTCTGATTATTCTAATAAATACAATAATTTAATAATTTTTTTCCTCCAAAAAATGTGGGCAAACTATACTTTTGTCTCAGAAACCCCCCAATATGTACTAAATGGTCTTCATTAATTGAATTTGTGACCCTAGGCAAACTATTAAACTTTCTTGTCCTCAGTTTCCTTATCTGTAAAACAGGTCATTTTGGTCTAAATGATTCCTAAGGTCCTTTCTAACTCTGGCATTCGACTAATCTATTTCTAGGGCATTGTCTGCCAGTTAATAAAAAGGTAGCATATCATCCTCAAAGCAAAGATGGCACATTGAAAATTGTCAAATAATATTTATTTGATTTATCATTATTTGTGCTTGCTGTTTCCACTAGCTAGAAATCAATCATCTGTATATAGATAAAGAAATTAAAACTTTTCATATTATTTCTATGTTTCTATGTTCTTTCTCTAATTACTCATTACAATGGAGAAGAAATAGAGATATCGCATACACTATATCATTTCAAAAATGTAATACCTACTCCAGAAAACAATACTCCAGATGTAATCTAATCAGAAAGGTATAAAGAAGTAATAAAGCAGAAAACATACAATTGACTCATGTTAAGCTGTCAGTCTACCTAAATGACGAGGTAGAGCTATAATATATAAGTTTCACATAAACTGTGATCTAGACATATTTCTCCCATTCCATACTTGTGAAGATCAACTTTTTTATACTCTTTAGGATTTACATTTGTGCCTATTAAATTGTATCATCTTGCTAGATTCAACCCCAAATTCTAAATCCTGAATCTGCCATCCACTGTGTTAGCTATCCTCCCAACTATGTGTCATCTTTGAATTTAACAAATATAACAACCATTGTGCCTTTAGCCAAGTAATTGAGAAAAATATTGGAAAACAAACAGGACCAAGGACAGGTCCAGGAATTATTTCACTAAAGACTTTTCTCCACTCTGTCATCAAACCATAAAAAACTCTTATTTTGGTCTTGTCAACTAACCATCTCTGAATCCATCAAACTCTGTTCTTACTTGACCCAGATTTTTCCATTTTGTCAAAAGGGCAGCATAAGAAATTGAATTAAGTGCTTTGCTGAAATCTAGATATAAAATATGGGCAGTGAACTTGTCTGAAAAAAAGAAAATGAGATTAGTCCAGCATCCCCTGTTTTCTATATAGTTACACTGGTCCTTATAATTACTACTTTTTCTAAATGGTCTGAAATTACTTCTTCAATCACATTCTAAATTTTAGCCAAAAACAAAAAATCAAATTGACCACCTCATCATTTAAAGATGTCATCTTTTCCTTTGAAAAAAAATTAGGACATTTGCCTGTTTTCAGTCACGTGATACTGTTCATGTTCTCTCTGATTTTTCAGAGATCACTGGCTATAGCTGAGAAGTCACACATCAGTTTTTCAGTACCTTTTCAAACATAATTTTCTGTATAAAGTCTTTCTTTTTTTTCAAACCTTTACCTTCCATTTTGGAATCAAAACTACCTATCATTTCTAAGGCAGAAGTGTGGCAAGGTCTAGGCAATGGAAGTTAAGTGACTTGCCCAGTGACTCATAGCTGGGAAACATCTGAGGCCAGATTCCAACCCAGGACATTCCATCTCTAACCTGGTTCTCTGTCCACTGAGCCACCACGCTGCCCCCTGCATAAAGGGCAGCCATGTGCCAACAGAAAGTGTTCTGTGTGCCATCTTTGGTACCCGTTCCATAGGTTCACCATCACTGACCTGGAGCTTCCAGTCTTCGGCATTTTTCCTCTATCTTGACTAAAAAAAAATCCTCCTCAGTAAAAAATCAAAAATGAAAATGTAATAAGTCTAACTTCTCTCTTTTGTTCATTATCATTAGTGGTTTTGATTGGGACAGTAGTTCTATCTCTTCTTTCTCTTACTCTCAATATAGATTTTGAAACTTTTTTTGTTGCCTTTATTATCCATTACCAGTCTCACCTCACTGAGTTCTAGCTTTGTTGATACTATTCTAATAGAAAGATGCTATTCTCAGCTGCCCAAGCTTCCATCTTCTCTATTTGTCTTTTTTATCTAAGTTATGGGGCAACTAGGTAGCCCAGTGAATAGAGCACTACAGCTGGATTTGAGAGGACCTGCGTTCAAATCTGGACTTGCACCTTGTTGTGTGGATTTAACCCCATTTGCTATCCTTTGCCCTTCTATCTTAGAGTTATTACTAAAACAGAAAGTAAGCTTAAAATTAATTAATTGATTGATTAAAATAAAAACCAAGTTAATTAGTGGCTTTCATATGCATCTACATTAGTTTCTTTATGTAGATACCTTTTACTTTATGCTGAAATAATTTCTGTCTTTCAAATTTTGATCTTAAGAGTTTTGCACCTTCTTGGCTGAATTCCCCGGTAGAATTTTAGTTCATGGCACCCTACCTGTCCATATCCTGAATACTTGAAAAATGCTTTCTGGAAATCTAGGGTACATATAAGACTATATCCACTTTATTCTACTTTATCATTAATTCTAAGGTAAGAGAGGTATCCTTTCTACTTTAGCAGCTACTTACTCATTATGTATCAGAACAAAGTTCAGAATAGAAGTTCCCCTTATTTGCTTCTTCCATTTATTTAAAAAACCCTTGCCTTCTGTTTTAGTATCAATTCTAAGACAGAAGAACAGCAAGGGCTAAGCAGTCAGGGTTAAGTGACTTGCCAAAGGTCACATGGCTAGGAGGTATTGAGACCATATTTGAACCCAGGTGCTCCTGGTTCCAGATCTGGCACTCTATCCACTGTACTATCTACCTGACTCCCTTCCTCCACTTTTGAAGAATTAAATAATCATTAGAACAACTTGAGAATTTTCAGTTCCTCTGCTTTTGACAGAATATGAGTTACCCAGATGTCCAGATGGTTTACATCCCCCCAATTTGCTTCATAACGAAATCATACCCCTATGCCAATTTTGTGATCCGTTTCCTGAATTACTTTCTCCTTCTGGCAGGATGGTCTGGTCAACAATATTGTTTCTGTTTCTCCCTCCACTGAGCCTCACCTAAACTGTCATTCTCCCTCCTACTACCCCAGACCTAGCTTTCCTTACATGAGTCTATCTTCCCTACTAATTAGAGAAATGAAAATTAAAGCAACTTGGAGATTCCACCTTCCCACTGGCAAAACAGAAGGAAAAAAATGGCAAATGTGAGAGGTGATGCAGGAAAACAGATACATTAATGCACTCTGGGTAAAGCTATACATTGTCCCAGCCACTCTGGAAAGCAAATTGAAGTTGTGTTCAAAAAATTACTAAATTTTGCATATCCTTTGTCATAGTAATAACATTATTAGATCCATGCCCCTGAGATATCAAAGGGGGAAAGGATCGACATGTAGAAAAATATTTATTGAAACTCTCTTTATAGTGGCAAAGAACTGAAAACCAAAGGAGAATGACTGAACAAAGTATATGAGTGTAATGGAATATCATTATGCCATAAGAAATGACAAAAGGAATGGTTTCACAGAAATATGGAAAGACACGTATGAAAAAGTGCAGGGAGAAGTGAGAACTAAAAGAACAGCACATACATAATAACAACGACACCGTGAATACAAACAACTTTGAAAGGCTTAAGAATTCTGATCAATGTAATAACCAGCCATGATTCCAGAAGACAGATGATGAAGAAGGCTACCCACCTCCAGAGACACAGGTGATGGACTTAAGATGCAGACTGAAACATACCTTTCATGTAGCCATTGTGGAAATTTATTTTGTTCAGATGTACATATATGTACATATATGTATGTATGTATTTCTTATAAGGATTTTCATTCTTTTTTAACTTGGGGGAGGGGAAAATGTTGAAAGAAAATAGTTAAGTGAAAAGAATTAAATTAGAAATGTTGATCAGTCTGCCATCCTTTAACTTTGACCAAACCCCCACCGTGTGTGTGTGTGTCTGTGTGTCTGTGTGTGTATGTGTGTGTGTATGTGTGTG
Source organism: Gracilinanus agilis (assembly GCF_016433145.1). Taxonomy (NCBI): domain Eukaryota; kingdom Metazoa; phylum Chordata; class Mammalia; order Didelphimorphia; family Didelphidae; genus Gracilinanus; species Gracilinanus agilis. Next base: position 119,328,574 of record NC_058131.1, on the reverse strand, counting down.
TGTGCGTGTAATTCAGGGTCAGTTGAGAAATTGGGAATCCTGCAAGTTGGGAGGCAATTCAAACCAGAACATTTAGTAAATGACAGCTTGGCACATTGTAAATGGTTAATAGGGACTAGAAATCCAAAGCAAACAAGGATATGGTAAGAAAATCCCTAACTTCCTTCAATGAGCTCAGTTCACTGGTCTTAGAAAAACTACCTTCCAGTCAATCAATCAATCAACAACAACTTCACTGATACATCTTTTACAACTGATCTCCTGTGTGTTGGTCATTCTATATTAAAGGACCAATGCTTTCAAGCATAAGGGGTCTCTAAACCCTACATCATATTGGCAAATTCAGGTAAGTCCCCTTCTGAGAAGCATCCATGATGTCAACATTTATATAGCACACTACATCTCTTCAGGTAGTAACATTCCCTCAATAAAAGCAAAAATGAAGGATCCTTTCTTCAGGGCTATGTCTATGACTAACACCCTCCTAGACTCCATGTGAACCAATACCCCAAAAGGGAGAATCTTTCTGGAAGGGATCTCAGGGAGCATTTAATCCAATCCTCTCATTTTACAGATGAGGAAATAGTTCCAGAAAAGTGAAGTGACTTGCCCAAGGTCACACAGGTAACAAATATTAGGAGGGAGAACTGAACCCAGGACCTCTAACTCCAGAACCAATGTTCGTTTGACTTTGAAAGTAAGTGCCTGATACATAAAAGGCACTAAATAAATTATTGTTTTGTGTTTTTAGTTATATGATATAGTATAGCTTGGAAACAATTGTATTATGAACCAAAGCCAGATTAAAATACACAACTAACACCAATCCTTAAAGTAATAATTCTCTGTTTGCACAGAATCTTAATTGTCAACATTCTGTCACCTCATTCATAGCATTTGTTATCACTAGTTTTATTTTTTTAAACCCTTGCCTTTTGTCTTAGTATCAATTCTAAGAAAGAAAGAAAAAGGCTGAGCAATCAGGGTTAAGTGACTTGCCTAGGGTCACACAGTTAGGAAATGTCTGATTCCAAATTTGAACTCAATTCCTACCAAATCTAGCACTCTATTAACCATACTGCCTAGACGCTCTATGTTATTTTTGCTTTTCACAACATTTTACACTTGTAAAGTATGCTGCTATTCACAAGAAACTGTCACAAGCATAAAATCAGAGCCCATTAGAGTTAGAAGAGATCAAAGACGTTATCTAGCCAACCCTTTCATTTCACAATTTAAGACCACGAGACCCAGAGAAGTAAAATGAATGGTTCAAAAGCATGCCATCAGTTAGTGAGGCTATGATTAGAAGTGTATATTTTGACACCCAATCCAGTGCTCATTCCATTATGACACACTGTCCTTCCACTCTATAATAATACTCTTGGCAATATGTAGGAGAGATATTATTGGTCCATTTTACAGATGAGGAAACTAAAGCACCATGACCTGACAAAAATTACAGTTATTTAATGGCACATCCTCTTGACATTTTCTGAAAGGAAGTCATAGGAAATTTAAAGACACATAGGGGCCAAAATGAAAGCCCTGAGTACCAGGGATATTTGTAGATATTATAGAGGAAGAAAAAGTAGGGGAGGGGGAGGGAAGAGGAACACGAGAATAAAATGTTCGACTTCATAATTCTCCTGATGGCCAGCCCTGCTTGGGATTACATCACTATGTACATCACAGTTTGTATTTCCTAACTTCTGATTTTAAATTGGCAACCTTAACTCTATGTGTGTATGTGTGTGTGTGTATTTGTGTGTGTATGCGTGTGCACACGTATGTGTTGGAGAGAGAGAAAAAATATGGGTCACTATAAGCAGACTTTTAAAAGCATACAATTTATCACTGTAATAATCATAATATATTTTACTTTACAGTCACCCATAACCAAAAGCCTCTGGGCACCTTAACAAAAATAGCTAAAAGAAAAAAAGGAAATTATATTAAGCAAAGGAAATACGACTATAAAAACCTCAATAGCCAAGGAACTAAATGAACAACATAAAACCTCCAAACAGCAAAACTACAATGAAACCAAAAGGGGAACAAAGATAAAAGCCTTTCACAAGCTTTACCCTGAAGGATTCCACACTTCCAGATCACATCTGTTTAAAGCATCATAATTTATAGATATGACATCAAATCGTGAAACAGCCACACTCAGCCTTTCCTGTGGAAACCCCCTTAAAAATAACCAGGTGATGGGTGTGGGGTCTGGAGCACGGAGCCCCAGAAGCAAAGGCTTTTAAATTTTATGTTCAAAAACATATCCATGTGAATTTCCAAATCTCCATGTTGAGAGACTAAGAGGAGTTCATTGACTAGGTAAACAGAATTCATAAAGACGGTATCTTTTTCCCAAGAGGATAAGTTTTGGAGGAAGGGAGAAGTCATCAGCCCTGTTCATTTATGGCACCTGTTTGATATTCAGTTTGGCGGATTCTTTCTCATGATTTTTTCCCTAAGAAGAAGACAGTGAATCCCAAGTCAAATGAAACAAGCACATCCTTTCCCCTCTCCTCCACTCCAAAAAAAAAAATCACAAAAGATTCGGATTCATAAAATAAATGTGTTATTGGGAGTACACTACCAGTTCAGATGTTGTTCACATTTCCAAAATGACAACTTTTGTTTGGATCATTGAGGCACAGCAGACATTTGTTTGGGAACAATTAGAGAGCCATATATGTAAGGTACTTCATGCAAAGGAGGGACTTGCATGTAGTATGTGTCCAATAAAAGTTTATGGAGTGGAATGTAAGATGTACACAATATGCCCTCGAACTAGCTGCCTCTCACATCCTTCTTTCAAGCTTTCCTATTAAACAGAACTTCTCAATGGAGTTGGTAATGGCCTGGAAAAAGCAGTTATCATTAAGATACAGAGGGTTAGGAACAAGTATTTCTCAAAAGGATTTGGTTGGCAGAAACTTGCTGGAGGTGAGGAGGTAACTGTTCAAGTTGTGGTCATCACAATACATCCTCTAAGAGCATAAATACAGCCTAAGAGATGGAATTGTTTTCCAATTTTGTATGAACAGCTAAGTAAGGGGAACGATAGAAAGGAAAGAGGGAAAATAACTTTGGAAGGATAGCAAGGGGAACTGGCAGTCTTATTCATTATCTATATATAAGTTTTTATTCAAGTCAAGTTCTCATTTGGAATTATCTGAACAGTGTTTACTTTATAAGGTTAGGTGTTTAAAATAATAATAGGTAATGCTTTTATAACTCCTACTATATGCCAAGCATTCTGCCTCTGGAGATAGGTACTATTATGATCCCCATTTTACTGTTGAAGAAACTGGGGTGAACAAAGATTAAGTGACTTGCCTGAGGTCACATAGCTATTAAATTTGGACTTAAAAATCAAGTTATCCTGACTCCAAGCCCAGCAGGTAAGTGGTATAGGGAATAAAGTACCTAACCAGGAAACAAGAAAGATTTGACTTAAAATCCTGCTTTAGGCACTTACAAGCCCTGTGACAACAAACAAGTCACTTCACCTCTAGTCTAAGTTTTTACATCTTTAAAATTGAGATGATATAGCTCAGTAATGACGAAACTATGGCACGGTGCCAAAGATGGCACAGAGTGCTCTTTGTGGGCACTCGGGCAACCCCCACCCCCAGTTTGTTACTAGAAAGGCAGAGGGACTCGGGCAGAATTGCTCCCCTTTACCTCTCTACCACTCCTGGGGACATTTTTTCATATTCCCTGTCCCTCTGCCCAGCAGCCCAATGGGAGCACACAAGGGGTAAGGTGGGCAACTCACAGGCAGCAGAGCTGGAAGGGAGCAGAGCACTTGGGCTACTCCCCTCCCTCTCTCTACACTCATTGAGAGTATTCCTCACTTCACTTTCCCCTCCGCCCAGAAACCCAACTTCCTTCCTCCCCTGTGTGGGGTAAAGGTGGTAGGGCATGGCACACGGTCTCTGGGGGGAGCCAACTTGGCATTCAGTCAAGGGGGAGTGCAGTGTGGAGCCTAGAAGGTTCGCCATCACTGATATACCCTCTACCTCCTAAGGTTGTTCTGAAGATCAAATGAAATAATATATGTAAGGTGTTTTGCAAACCTTTAAGTGTTTCATAAATGCTAGCCATTGCTACCTTATTATAAACAGAATATTTTAAAAGTAGATCTATCATTTTCTTGAAAACAAACCCACAAGGATTTAGCTTTGTAAAATAAAATTTCATTTAGGACTGGGAAACTTCTGCTATGCTTTGTGAGAAAAAGAACCCCATTTATTTATTTAGAGGGATATATTTCAGGTAGTCAGTATAAATAGTTCTGCCTAACAGATCCCAAACTCATCTATTTAGTGGTGTTTTCATGCTGATAAAAATGAGTATCAGATTCTCAGTCCAGTTGCTATGATACATGATATGATAATGCTGATATTCTTGCTCCAATTAATTGGGAAATGGATCAGCATGTCTTCTGTTGTTTGCACCAATCATTCTCCTTTGCTCATTTGAGTTTAAAGAGTCACCATTTATGTTCCAGAATATTCCATAAAAAACATATTCCACAAATGCCATAATTATATACCCCCTCAAAAAATGGAGAAGAATCTATCTCAACTTAAAAATAGGTTTCCGAATTTAGTTTCATAGTGAGATTTTTTTAATCCTTCAGTAACCCTTTCAATTTGATTAATTCAACAGAAATCCACAGTCTAATCTAGGGAATAGAAATATTATTGGGAAATGAAGAGGGGAAATAATTTATCATTTTCACCAAGATTATAATAGCAGCAGCATCTAGATCACAGGAAATATAGAAAGGTTACAGGATTAGGAAGCCCAGAATGAACATTCCCCATCTTTAAATAATCAGGAAGAGAACTTGAAAAATAGGGCATTGGGTCCTAGAACATATATTCCATCCTTTGTTTTCTCATTTTTTTGTAAGCTAGGTCCAAATGAAAAAAAAAAAACCCTGTTGGAAAAGGATAGTGAAAGAGTGAGTCAGCCAAAGAGCAAAGCAGGGTATCCTCCTTAGTTAATAAATTTCCTTGCCTTACTCAGTCATATTCAGTGTACAAAGGTTACATTCCCTTTAAAATAGAGCCTTGATACAAATGCATTTTGAGAAAACACTTGAATATTCTATTTCTTGTTAACTCCCTCTTTTAAGAAAAGGGAATGGGCTCCTTTTCCTAGATGTTCTTGGGAGAGAAAAGAGCCATTGGTAGACTTCATGATTTGATTTAAAATTAACACTTGGTTTCTATTTAGAAGTCAGCAAATGTATGTAATTTGTATAAGGCTTTTAGTGCAGTTCAAGTCCCCATTTTAAACACGAAGTTACTGGAGAGCTGTTCCTTTGTATTTAAACTGCGTCCAGCTGTAAGAAATAATGAGCAGGTTGATTTTAGAAAAACAAGGAAAGACTTGCATGAAATAATAAAAAGTGCAACAAGCAGAACTAAGCATATACAGTAACTGCAATATTGTAAATGACTAAGAAAAATGTGGCTTATATGAATATTTCAATCAACTTCAAAGGACCTGTGAAAGAAGATAGTATCCACCTCTAGAGAAAAAACTGATATATGGAGCCAGGTATAGTTGCATAGTTTCATATATATGTTATATGTATATATACATGTGTGTGTGTCAAATGTTCACCTTCTCATGCAGTTGGGAGGAAGGGAGAAAGAGAAAGAGCTTGGAACTCAAATGTAACCAAAAAAAGAATTAAAGAAATATTTTTTAACAAAAGAAAAGAAAGTGTAAAAAATAGGGCATTGGGTCCTAGAACATATATCCCATCCTTTGTTTTCTCAATTTTTTATAAGCTAAGTTCAAATAAAAAAAAACTGTTGGAAAAGGATAGTGAAAGAGTGAGTCAGCCAAAGAACAAAGCAGGGTATCTGCCTTAGTTAATAAATTTCTCCCTAGCATATACAGGGATGATGGCCAGATTGTCCAAGGAAGTTAGGTGGCATAATGGATTTAGTGCTGGGTCTGCAGTCAGGAAGAGTTGGATTCAAATTCAAATTCAAATCAAATCAAAAAAGCCTCAGAGACTGCCTAGCTGTGTGGCCCTGGTTAAGTCGCTTCACCTCTGTTTGCCTCAGTTTTCTCATCCATAAAAGGGGGATAATAAGAGCACCTACCTCCTAGGGTTTCTGTGGGGATCAAATGAGATAATCATCATAAAGCACTTAGCACAGTGCCTGGCACTACACTATACTATAGTATAGATTATAGTAAAAACTCTAGAAATGTAACTTATTACTATTATTTATTCCAATGCACAAGAAATCCTGAAAATGAAAATTGGACCATCCGGAAAGCCACCATAACCCAATAACCAGAGCATTGTTCTCTCTCGCCAAGTTGAAAAGAGGAGGAAGCGGGTTCTGATACTCTCCTGGAATATATTGTCACTGTTATAACCAGCCCACGTTCACCGAAGCTGCCAATTATTCCCCAGTCACCATTTTTTTCCTTGAGATTGATCTCCTGCTTGAGGCTCTTTCACACCCATGACTCTGAAGCTTCCCTAGTGGCATGTTGGCTAATTAAGAGCAAAATCCATCTCTTGATGAAATAATGCTGCCACTGAAAAGGATTTCTACATTTTTTTTTAATTCTTAATCAGGCTGGAAGGAGCAGTATTCTAACACTTGTATTAAGCATAGGAAAAAGGTCTACAGCTAGCAATTAGCGATGATGAAAAGGACAGCGATTTAAAGCATGTTGCCGTGACATTTTTATCAAACTAAATGAGTTTGCTAGGCCCACCAGCTGCATATGCTTATTGTCATTTAGTGTTTGGACAGCAACACATCAGCCACTGAGTATCGGGAGGTGCCGAATTTAATAAGTCATTTTGACACTGGTGTGAAACGAGGAGATCAGCATTCTGAGGAATGTGTTCACACTCCGAACAGACAGGCAGACATTCTAAGCATGTGAGGTGACACCAATCAACAGGGGAAAAAATGATGAAAGCCAGGCTAGGGAACAGGCAACGGCGGCCTCCGCAGTAGTAGAGACACACCACTGTGAAGAAAGAAAAAGGAATGAGAAGAAGGGGAGGTGGGGGGAAATGAGCAGCCTACCGTCTCTTAGTTTAACTAGACTGTGCATCTAAAGAGGCAAAGACTTTTCGGAAAGTCAAGGATGTATATCACATTCTAGATGCTGTAAATTTTCATTTATAATTTAAAGTCCTACACAGGTTCCCCCCCACTAAAAAAAAAAAGCCATACTTTTTATAGCTGGGAAGTCTTCAGATTTTTTTCTTTCTGCCTTTAGATTTGAAACATGGCGTTCCATCCAAAAAGACGCGATATGTCGCTGCCGGGAAGACGGAACCTTAAGGCAGCCTCCCCTCCCCAGCACGATTGTTCTAATGTTAGGGTACTGAAGGAGGTGGAGAAGGTCGGTATTTTCAGGTTTGTTATATTGGAGGGGTGGGTTGTTACTGTTTTTGCCAGACCTTGTTTTAGAAAATGAAACGTGGAATGTCATTCTGATGCTCCCAAGAGCTATTTTTTTCTAGAGGAATATGTGATATACAATTTCCTGAGCATGAACCTGGCATCAGACTGAACATGTAGGAGTTACTGTATTAGCAATTACCTCCTGGAAACACACAGGTGTAATTTATAGTTCCTCCGCAAACACCCCGCACACACACATACACAAAAGGTAACGGGGGATGAGACCACCACTTCTGAAGTTTCTGATGCCATCTAGTGGAAATGGTAAATTTTATGAATTGCAAATGAAAGTTCCCAAACTGGGATAACTATCAATATGCCACCTCATATTCAGAAACATACAAAAAAGCCAGATGCCAATCTCAAATGCATCTCACGAAATTTGCTATGGTGGTTTCAGAAGATTAGACAGACTAAGGCTCGGAGGATATGATTTACTTGGCCATCCCGTGGTCCTCAAATGCTATCAGCAGAGATAGTTTTAGCATCAATCCACTGCAAAGGGACCCACTGGCCCTTTCTCCATCTTCTCTCTTAGCCCACAGCTATGAAGTAAAAGAATTTTCTTATGCTATTTTGCAAAACAATTGAATTTAAGCAAACCTGGAAATGCTTTCAGGCATGAATTGTTCTCCTGGTTCTAACCTGTATGATGAAGAAAAAATATATAGGTATTTTTCTTGTAAAATATAGCCAGGGTGTCCTGAAACCTGAATGGAAAAGGTAACGTTGGGTATTTTCTTCTTCATTGGATTGTAAGAGAACATGGACTATGCTATTTTTTATTTTATCCCTAGCAGCTTGTATGTAATATGCTTCCTAAATTGTTAAATTTAATTGAATTCTATCCAAGAAGATGACCACACCAATGTTTTAAAAAAATGTAGAATAGGCCATATTCCTATTTTGCCTTCCTGAGCAAATGATAGGATGTTCAGCATGATGTCACCTGCCTCTCTTGCACATCTACTAGATTGCCAATGCCTCAGTTGCTCTTCCATGACATCATAATTATCTAAAGCAAGCATATTACAGACTCCAAAGAATCACTCTAGTGCAAATATCAATAATATGGAAATAGGTCTTGATCAATAACACATGTAAAACCCAGTGGAATTGTGTGTTGGCTATGAGAAGGGACAGGGAGAAGGGGAGGAAAAGAATATAAATCATGTAACCATGGAAAATTTTTCATAATTAATCAATAAAATAAAATAAAATTTGAAATAAATAAATAAGTGAAGCAAACATATTATTCTAGCAAACGATCTTTTGATATCTCTCAGGAGATCCCCAAATATGCATTTACATTAATTAAGCCTTGCAACCTCTCCACTCCATTTTTATAGATAGGGAAACCAAAAAATAAAGGTGACGAACAAAGGTCACAAAGCAAGTTGGAAATGGAATAGGGAATCAAGTCCAAGTTGTCTGTATTTCATTGTTATAACTTTAATACATTATACCATACATTGGCTGGAATGCCTTCTTAAAAATAAAGGAAAGAAATAGAAAAGATGGACAACACTATTATTATTTGCCAGAACATCAAGTGGTCTTGGTTTCTGGATAGTAATTTAGATTTGCATTTTGGCCAATGCTACCTTTTCCAAGGTTATATAGAGGAGGAAGACTAAAATAGATCAAAACAGGTTGGTTACATGGAATAATCCATGTAAAGAAGAAAATATAAAATTCTTCTTTAAAAAACTCTAAGTGTTTGACAATCTATGAGACCCTGTTTCTATGGAACCTACCATCATGTAGACCAAGAAATGTATCTATCAAAGCAATTCAGTTAGAATTGAAAGGCTATGAAAAGGTAATAAGTCTCGTTTCTAGCTTCTCATCTTTGTACATCACTTGCAAGGTTCATGCAGGACAGGAAACATGAGCTAACTACATTAAAAGGTTTGAAAAGAGAAATTTTCTGGACTGGATTTTCTATATTTTGAAAACATTTTAATCCTGTTTTTTTAACAATTTTTAAACAATTTTTTAACAATTTAACCCTGGCTATTTAAAAGCTGCTTTAAAAAATTTTATAAAAACACCACCCCTCCAAAGTCTGAGGCATTGTGCCAGCAAAATACAGTGAAATAAATATTACACACATCATTTAACATTTATGAGTCTTTCTTGAATTGGGAAAAGAGAAAGTTAGACTAGATTATCAAAAAGGTACCTCCAAGCTCTAATATCTATGCATCTATCATCCTATTATATTTGCTTTCTAGCCTTAGTTCCTCTGAAGGAATGTTGAAATCCACCTGACCAGGGCCCCTACCCAAGGCTTGCAGAATAATGAATATTTTCTTTAAACTACCAATGAATCAAGAGAACAATTTTTGCAATAAAACCAATATTAAATAAAATTTTGATAGCCTCATGATCTCTAATCAATATAATATCTAATGATTATTCCAGAGATCTGATGAGGAATTATGCGGAATTCTGGATGAAGGTGATGGCTTAAAAATACAAATTGAGTGGGGTAGCTGGGTAGCTCAGTGGATTAAGAGCCAGGCCTACAGACAGGAGGTCCTAGGTTCAAATCTGGCCTCAGACACTTCCTAGCTGTGTGACCCTGGGCAAGTCACTTGACCCCAATTGCCTACCCTAGCCCTTACCATGCTTGGAGCCAATACACTGTATTAACTCCAAGATGGAAGGTAAGGGTTTAAAAAAATATATAAACTGAGACATGCATTTTTGAATATGGATATGTGGAACTATATTTTGCTTAACTGAATATTTGTTATGTGGGTTTTGATTTTCTTTTAAATTGAGGGGAGGAGAAGAAAATTAACCATTTGGTAATTTAAAAGTAAAATAAAAGATTTTTGACTTCCGGGTTAAGATGGCGGCAGAGTAAGAAGCAGCTCTTAACCTCTCCTGACCGAAACACACAAAACTCCTCAAGGGGACATAAAAACAAGTCCAGACGAACGGAGGAACCCCACAACAGGGCACAGCGTGGAAGGTACGTGGAATCGAGACATTTCCATGCTATAAAGGGCTCTCACTCACTCAATCGCGAGCTGAGCAACCGCCCCACCCCCACCCCCTCCACACTCACCTATAGCTCCGAACCCAGCTAAAAAGAAATAGAGCAAGTTTGGGGCACCCATCGAGTCATCAGCAGCTCCGGGACCTGTTCCTGAGAGCAGCAAGACTTAGGACCCCATTAAGTCAAGAACGCACGCGAAATCTGAGCGCGCGGGAGCAGGGAGTGGACGCGGGGCGCGCGCCTGCTGAGCAGAGGAGTGGGTGCTGGCTGAGCAGAGGCTTGGGTGGAGGCAAACACAGCCAGGAACTAAAGCCTAAGTGGGGAACCAGTGCAGACGGGTATACGACTGTGGAAGCAGCGCCCTGAGACTTGTAAAGAAACCTCCAGCGGAGGATCAAGCAAGAGAGCCCACCAGGGGGCTTGACCTTGGAAAAAACTAGAACTCAGACCTCAGGAGTCAATAGATCTCAGACAGACACAGAGAGCGAGGATAAACCTGAGAAGCTGCTGGGCTAATGATGGCTAATCAGTTACAGGAAATTCAGAAGAGAAAGAATAATAACAAAAAAAAGAAGTCTTTAACACTCGACAGCTTCTACACAGAGAAAATCCAGACAACCGAGCAAACAGAGGAGGAGAACAAACAACCATCCAGACCCTCCCCAAATAAGGAAAACTCCTCACAAGCTATGGAAGAGTTCAAATCTGAGATTCTGAGGAAAATGGAAGAGATCTGGCAAGAAAATAACAGCTTAAAAGGTAGAATCTTGCAACTGGAAAGCGAGGCTCAGAAACCAAATGAACTGATAAGCAAATTGAACACAAGAAATGACCAGATTGAAAAGGAATACCAGAAGATTATGGCCGAAAACAAGAAGATTATGGCCGAAAACCAAAAGATTATGGCCGATTACCAGAAGATTATGGCCGAAAATCAATCCCTAAAGGCTAGAATTGAGCAAGTAGAAACTAATGATCTCTCAAGACAACAAGAACAAATAAAACAAAGCCAAAAGACTGAAAAAATAGAAGGAAACATGAAATATCTCAATGAGAGAGTGACAGACCAAGAAAACCGGTCTAGAAGAGACAATTTGAGAATAATTGGTCTTCCAGAAAAACCAGAAATTAATA
>NC_058131.1:119213514-119293553 GCF_016433145.1 Gracilinanus agilis | reverse complement strand
ACAATCGAACATAACGGACTTTTCTACTAGCAGCAATGCAAGGATCCAGAGCAAGGCTGAGGGACTTATAAGAAAGAAAACTAGCCACATTCAGAGGAAGAACTGTGGGAGGAGAAACACAGAAGGAAAACAACTGCTTGAACACATGGGCTGTTGGGGATATTATTGGGGATGTAGACACTAAATGATAACTCTAGTCCAACTATCGATAATATGGAATTAGGTCTTGATCAATGATACATGTAAAACCCAGTGGAATTGTGCGTCGGCTAACAAGGGTTAGGGGGGATTGGAGGAGAGGGAAAGAACATGAAATATGTAACTAGGAGAAATTTTTCAAAATAAAAAAAATAATTAAAAAATAAATAAATAAAAATTTAAAAATAAAATGCAAAAAAAAAATAAAATATAAGTTGGTGAATGAGTTCTCTATCAGTCTATCCAGAGGTTGTATTTAATATAATATAAATATGGGATGTATGTTATATGTGCATATTTAATATGAGAATGTATAATTCTTCCTTTTGCCTCAAAATATCAAGAAATGTTCCAAGTAAAGCTATAGAACAATTGTAACAAAAAGAAGAGAAAAGAAACAAATCTCCCCATGTAATTCCTACAGAAAATAATGACAAAAGCCTATATTATCAGTTCACTACTCTGTTCTCTGTATTTCTCTCTCAATGTTCCCTGGTCAGAAACATTACCTGCCTACCACTCTGGGTTCGTGTTAGCCAGTGCCATCTGCTATTTATTGTCTCTTAGAAATTCTCTTCAGAAGCAACTGAGTAGGTAAAGGTTTTTTAATGTATCCAGTCCCAGTGTTCTCAGGAGAAACACTGGATGACGGAGAAGCCCACCAATGTTAGCCATAACATAAGGGAAGAAAAAAAACTTCTGTCAAGATACCTAAAAGTTTGGATAAAAACCCAGCTCCATTACCTAGCTCCTCAAAATAGCTAAATATGTATCAAATAAAGTGAAGGGGAAAGAATTAAATAAAAGGAAGCCACCACAAGAAAAAAAATCAGGAACTTAGGAAATAAGCAAAGAAACATTACTAATGGAAAGAAGAAATGCTACAGTCAGTCAGTAAGCTGACTATCATTTGTTAAGCATCTACTATGTGTTCCAAAAAGAGAAACTCTGTAATATGTAAATGTTAAAGGCAAATTTCAGTGCCATAGAATTATCCTCAACCCACCCAGGTCATATCCCATCTATAATTTATAATCTTTGAGAGTGTCTCAAGTCATGGAGAAGTTGAGCGACTTGCAATGTTTTCATAGTCTATAATCATCAGAGACATAATCTGAGCCCAAGTCTTCCTGATTCATCCTAACTAAATCCATCATGCTACTATCTTCTACATCACACTACTTGTTAACTCTACAATAGCAGCAATGAAAACTCCAGGAAAGATAATGGAATAGCCCCAAGAATCCCAATCTTTGCTGGAAGGTCTAGGAAACAAACTGAAATAGTGATAAAGAATAAAATTAAAAGTCTTAACAAAAAACTGGAAAGGGAAAAAATCAATAAATTAACTTAAATCTAAATAAATAAATAAATAAATAAATGTAACAATAAAGTTATAAAGTCTTAGCAAAGCAGTAGATACTCTCGGGGAAAAAGAAGAATGGGGTAAACCGAACTCAAAAAATTGGATGACAAAAGAGGAAAAGAAAACAAAACTGGAAGAAAACATTAGCTATCTTCTATCAAAAAAAAATCTTCAGAAAATACTATTCAGAGAGTGAATCTGAGAATTGTCTGACTCCCAGGAGAATATGATATTTTTAAATCCTGAATATCCTGTTTCAGGAAATCATTTTTAAATTCTACTCTAAGCATTGGAATGAGGGAAAATTACAGAATAATAGAACCCACAAAACACAGGCAAAGAAGAATCCCATGTTTAACTGATCAGAAAATGTGGTCAGCATGATCCAGAACTTTCAAATCAAAGAAAAAATTACTAAAAGCAAACAATTCATTTATCAAAAAGGTTTTGGCAAACACCCACAATGTTCCAGGCACTGAATCGGGTACCATGAAAGAAAGATCATTTGCCAGGTAACTCCCCTAAGAATCACAAAGGACCAAGCATCAGCAAGAAAGAGAAGACTATGACACAATATCCTGAGAAAAGAAGGAAAATGTTTTACACTGAAGAAAAATTTTTTCTGAAAAAATAAACATAAACCTATAGATAGAAAAATGGATTTTTAAAATAGAATCGATGACTTCTGAGCATTCCTCTTAAGAAAAAACAATGTTGGGGAAAGGCTCTGAAATGCAAACAAAGCAGGCAAAAGAAATCTGAGAAAACTAAACAAGTTTGAAAAGCCTAAAAGTGTTAAGTGGCGATCCAGTGCTTACATTACCAAAAAGTATCTCCCTATATAAGGGTTAATGAGAGAACCAAAAAAAAAAAAAAAAAAAAAAACCTCCAGCTGTAGCTTAAGGGTTCAAAAAAAATAAACAACAAAGAATTACTCTGAGAAAAGGAGGAAGGAAGAATTTATCACTTCTTGTAAATGGGGCCGCAGAATTGAAGTCATTTAAACATAGTTGTGAAAAGTAAAGAGAGTAAAACATCTCATGAAGTTCATTTTTATCAGACCTATGCAAAGGAAAGTTAAAAAGAGAAAAAGTGGGAGGAAAATAATAAAAATAAAAATAAAATAAACAAGGAATTGTGTTCCTTAAGGGAGTCATAGAAGTATTTGAATGCAAGGATGGTGTTGAAGATAGTATTATTGTCTTGAGCAATACAAATTAAAGCTATACTACCTGTGATTCTGATTCTGAGAGAGAGAAGAAGAGAGTCTATTGGGCCAAAATGTTATAAGCAATTTAAACTGGAGACCTTTTGGTCTTGGAAGATCTTTGGCTACTTTTGTTATTTGTTTTTTTTTATAGAAAAAGGGAAGAAATTTTATAACAAGATATGATGCAAGAAAAAAACAATATCACATAATTGTGAATGTTAATGGTATGAACTCTCCTACAATTTGGTCTAAGGTAAAAGAATAGATTAGAAAGTAAACCCTCCAATTTTGCTGCATATAAAAGATACATTTAAAATACATTTAAAATTCATGCCACCCAAAAATGAAATATTAGAGAAAAATTTATACCTCAGCTGAATCCAAGAAAGGAGGAATGGCAAACGATCTCATAAAAAAGGTATGGTAAAAGAGAAATAAATTAAGAAATTATATTCTACATGAAGGTACTATGGAAAAACAATATTAAATCAATTTTCTTTTGGTTTAAAATAAGTGGAGAAATGATACAAAATTTATTAGAATATGGGTTCCTTAAAAATGTAGTAAACTAGGGGTGGCTGGGTAGCTCAGTGGAGTGAGAGTCAGGCCTAGAGACAGGAGGTCCTAGGTTCAAACCCGGCCTCAGCCACTTCCCAGCTGTGTGACCCTGGGCAAGTCACTTGACCCCCATTGCCCACCCTTACCAATCTTCCACCTATGAGACAATACACTGAAGTACAAGGGTTTAAAAAAAATGTAGTAAACTGTCTCTGAATGTGATGCTCCTCCATTCCTTCCCCCATTAAAAATCTTTAAGCAAAGTATACATGAATATTTATTTAGTATGTTTTAGATGGGATGCTTTTGGGGGGGGCGGTATGAGTTAGCCTACCTGTGTCCTGACATCTCTTTGATCTCTGAATTTCTGTGTCTTTATCAATCTATGGGAGGCATAGCAACTAAGTACTTAAAGGAAAAGATGAATTACAAGAATACATAGTTAATGAGACAGTTATCACCTGGGACTTCAACTACCTCTTTCAGATTCAGATAAATCTAATAGAAAGGTAAACAAGAAAGAATTAAGGATCCCAAAAGAATATTCCAAGATACCATATGATCAAGTATCATCAATTATTGAATGAAAATAAAAGACTATATATATGTATATACATACATATATATTCTAGCAAGAACAGATCTTTTACAAAAATGCATATGCTAGAGCATAAAAATCTTATAAATAAGTGCAGAAAGGCAAAAATATTAAATATATTTCATAGTTCATAATGTCATAAAATGGTCATCAATAAGAGAAATATGAACAAAATATACTCAGAAACCAAATAATAGAATCTTAAAGAGAAAGTAAAAGAACAAACCATAGAAACAATCATTATGTTATAGAACATTATAATCATAAGACAACATACTAAAATTTGTATGCTACTACTGGAACAGTAATTAGGTAAAAGTTTATATCTCTGGATATATATCAACAAACAATGAGAGAAACAAGTCAGTGAGCATGTAACTTTTTCTAAAAATCTAGAAAAATCAATAAATTATTAAATCTAAAAGCAGGTTTAAAAAGTTCTGAAAATCAAAGAAAATACAAAAAAAATTAAAATAAAAAATATTTGAACTCATAAAACTAGGCTTCCTTAATAGACCCATATAACAAATTTTAAAAATAGCTAAGAACTAGGGGAATAAATGGGAAATGAATTAAATTGCCAACATTTTTAAAATGAAAATGTAAAAACTATGAAGTTGATTGCTTTGTTTTGGTATTTACAACTTCAAAATCTAATGCATTCCCTTGCATGTAGTAAGCCCTTTAATAAATTTTTGTTGAACTTGTTGACTTGCAAAGGAAGAATTCACAATGAATGGTAAGAAAATAAAGAAAATTATATTAAACTACAATGCCAAATTATATGGCAACAAAACTGAAAATGTAGATTAATATGTAAATAATTAAAAAATATAAACTAAGAATATAAAATTATAAAATATGAAATAAAATACAGAAATATTTCTATTTATTAACATAATCCAATCTTAGAATGAAAAACAGAGCAATCTGAGTAATCACATCTTACCCAAAAAAAAGGACCAAATGGATTAATAAGTGAATTCTATCAAACATCTGAAGAGCCATTAAATCCCAAATTACTCACAAAAGTAGAGAAAGAAAATCATAGCATACTATTGAAAGTTCATGTTGATGAAAATATTAAATTAAATATTAACAAAGAAGTCACAGCAATACATTCAAAATTATTCATATGAGTAGATTGGATTTAAATTGGTAATTAACTCAACTTTAGGAAAACTATGAACATAAATCATATTAATGACAAAATAATAAAAATAACATGATGATAATGATAGATGCTGGAAAACCCTTCAACAAAATAGAATTTGCATTTTTAAATGTCTAAAAATGGCATGATAAGACTTTTCTTAACATAATCAAACATGTATATAAGCATAAATACACTGTTGTTTGTCCTTTGTTTTCAAAGAGAACATCATGGGTGAAGTCTTGACTTGCACGTATATTGGATTTAAGTGAAGCAGAATCACACAATGTCATCAATCTCACTCTTAATCCAGTCATCAAAGCGTAATGGCAAGACAAAAGTCAGGATGACTGGAGATGGCCCAGGATATAATGGATAATCTTGGAATCTTTGATGTCTAACCAAGCTCTTAGAATTCCATATGTCCTGCTATAGCTGCCTTTGCAGCCATTGTAATAAATTGTTCTTATCCACCCATTCCACTGGAGAGTCTTCACAAGCTCCCTAATTCAGGGTTTACTCTCAACCCGGTGTATGACCTTCAAAGAAGGGCCATACATGAGACATAGCAAATATAAGAGACAAGGACAAATTTTCTTCCTGTGAGATTTTCTTTGGAAGCTTTCTTCAAAATAGTACATTAGACATAAGACAACTTCTTAAAGGAAGTACAACTTTTCAAATGTTCCTTGTGTATAGAGAAGGTGCTCTTGGTTTGTTTTGTTTTTAATTAGAATTCAAAAAAGAGAAGGGTGCTTATACCAGCTCATAATCTTACTAAACCACCAATTTTGGAATCAGAAGACCTTTGATCAAGTACTGATTAAACATTTCCAACCTGTGTTACCCTGAGCATTTAATTTCCCTAGATCGCAGTTTACTTATTTTTCAGATTGAGAAAATAAAAATTGCACTACCCCTGGGGTGGTTGTGAGGAATGGACTTTAATAAATACCTAAGTACTATATAAATTTGAGTTATCATTATTCACATTGGCACAAAGTAGGTGCATCAGATTTTTAAATCAGACTATTCACAATGTTCTATAAGCATTTAAAGTACAATCCCTATTTCTATTACCTGTAATTAAGAAAACAAAATATTAAAAAATAATAAGTACAATCTCTATCTGCTCTACACAATAAATCAAAAATCAATCAATCAATTTTATTAAGCATCCGCTGTGTGCCAGGCACTGTGCTAAACACTGGAGATGCAAAAAGAGGCAAATACAAAAACAGTCTCTGTCACCAAAGATTTTGCAAACCAATGGAATACATCCCCATGTCACTATATTTCTATGTTTCCTAGATTCCTCCCCAATTTCATTAATAGATTATTTCCAATTCAATAAGCAAATATCAAGTGCCTACTTTGTGACTTAAACCATGCAAGGTATTGGTGATAAAGACATTAGAAAAAATAATCCTTGTCCCCAAAGAGCTTACATTCCACTGAACGCTTCCTCTTAGCACTTATTACTACCTATGTTCATAGAATCACAGAATTTCTGAGTTTTAAGAGATCTCAGAGGCTACTTGGTCCATTTCATACCCAAAAGAAGACTTTTCCTTACCAAGTACCCAATAAGTACTCATACAAATTTGCATGAAGAAATCCAGTAACTCTAATGCACTCTCTTTGCATGATTACCAAAAGACTTTCCTAATAAGATGCCCTAAAATTTGATGAATACTCTTTGACTGCTTCTTCCCCTATATTTTTTCACTGAGATTGATTTCTTCATCTCTCTAAGCCTCCCTTCTCCCTTACTACACACTAATTTCTTCACCAAATCTCTGATCAGGACTCTCAACATCCAAATCCAAGAAACAATCAAAGCCAGGCCAGCAGCTATTCATTTATTCATTTTCCACTAGAATCTAATGTACAGTATTCATTTCTTTCTGCATTGGCTGATTTCACCAATCACAGGGAAAGATATTCTGATGTTAGCTATTTGGCAATAATCTTTTATTTCAAGGAAACTGAGGCATATAAGAAAGGTGAGCAACTTGCTAAGAATTACATAGGAAGGTAAAAGGTGACTGTGTAGAGCCTGATGACTAGCTGCCACAATCCAATTCAACTAAAAAAAGAATGAAATGGGACTAGTTTTCAAACTGTCATGGGAAATATTAATAATTATGAATAAGCACCAGACTGGATTTCCATTGTCTTATCCTTCTAGTCTTCTTTTATCTTTTCATTTCAGCCATTACAGGGTTTTAAGTGACTTATGGAGGTGGGGTGGATGTCCGTTATGGATTCCTGGATCTCATAAGAAATTTAATTTTGCTATAGTCATCTAAGGGTTGGTATATTCACAAGATGGTACTTAGGGGCAGATCTGTCAAGTTCCAACAGGGTAATGTATGAATAATTATATTTTCCACAAAGAGAAAAATACAGAATTTGAAACATGAACATCTACTGTGCATTCCAGTCAACCTGGACAACTAGCTTTTCCCAGGATACAATATTCCAGCTATAACCTCCAGTCTTTGCATAACTGGTCCCTGATTTCTAGAATAAACTCCCTCTCTGCCTCTGCCTTATAGAATCACTAGTTTACTTCCAATCCATACATGAATGAGACTTTTCCTGATTCCCCAATTTTTAGCACTCCTGAAATGATTTTGTTTTAGAACTGAATATTAAAGGTCTCTCAAAACACACACACACAACAACAACAAAAAAAAGATTAAATAGCTTTTCACAGATATGGCAAAGGGTAGAATCTGTAACCAAAAAAAATGGATAAAGGAAATTACAAAAGATAATTAAATCAATGTAACTAGGAAAATAATATATCAATTAGGGGGAAAATATTTATTCCATATATTTTCTCTAAGGGTCTGATATTCAAGCTATATAGGGAATTAACACAAATGTATAACTCCAAGAGTCATTCCCTAGTGAATTAGGGGTATTAAAGTATTTTTTAAGTTTTTTAAAAAGCAAAAAAAAATTCTTGAAAGAATGCAAACTATTTAACAACTATATGAAAGATTGCTCCAAATCACCAAAATAAGGGAAAATCCCAGTAAAAATAAATTTGAGGATTCATTTCACACAAACTAATAAAGATGAGAAAAATAGAAAAAGTCAATGTTGGAGATACTGTGGAAAGATGAACACATTAATATATGATGGAGCTGTGAAATAGTTCTACCATCCTGGAAATCAATTTGGAATTATGCAAAAAAAGAAAATGCCTAAAATATTCCTTCCCTTTGACTCAAAGATCCCATTGCTAGGTGTGTAATCCCAAGGATGTTAAAAATATAAAGAAAGGTTCCATGTACACCAAAATACTTAAAATCATACCTTTCATAGATAACAAAAACTAGAATCAAAATGTATTCATCAATTAGGAGATAGTTAAATAAGAGTATTAAATACAGTAGAATATTATTGTTGCACCATAAGAAAAAGAGAATATTAAAAGTAGTGTACCATATGAAATTATGAATATGAAGAATGCAGTGAGGCATGGGATGATTTACAAGAACTAATGCAAAGAACATAAATAGAATCAGGAAAACGATATATACAGTGACTATGACAGTGTATATGGAAAGAACAACAGCAAATTGAACTGAATGCTATGCAATTATAATGTCCTAGATGAAGCTACACAATTATAATGGCCAAACTTGACCCAGAGGAAGAGATACACAAATTAACTTCCCTCTTTTTTTTTTGAGGGGGAGGAAAGAGGCAGGAAAGAGGGCGATAAACAGTAAGGTGAAAGAGGGACCCTGCATATATTGTCAAATTTGATTGCTGTGTTGATTACTTTTGCTAAACCTTTTTCATTCTTAGTTTTTGTTATGAGGGGTAAAAATAGCATAAAGGGTAAAAGTTCCCTTTGAATCCAAAAGACACGAGAGGAGTAGAATTTCAAACTGCTCTAATCTATGGCTAAGAACAAGTCATCCACCTATTTATTTTCCAATATATCTTTCCACCCAATCTGTTCTACTCTCCACTCAGACATTCAATATTCTATAACTTAGGATCACCATCAATTAACATTAACATTTAACAATTAGCACTGAGTTCCCACAGGGTTCATGGTCCAGCCCGAAGCCATGCACAATCACCAGCAGATGTTATGTTTTCGTGAGACTTGCTAAAAGGAAGCTAAAGGAAGGACATCCACATAAACACATTAAGCTGCCTCTTATCACTTCATCTAGCTAAACAACAGAGAAGTCCAAAGGAAATCTGACTATGATTCCTGGCTGAGGGATAATGATGACACAAACCTCTATTGATTCCAACTGGGACAAGACGATGGGAAATAGCAAACACCAATATCATCAATGGTCACAAGCTAGTAATGAGCGGGACATGGCTTGCCTCATTAATTGAATACAATGAACACTTCAGAATAGTCTCTGGAGGATGGATAAAGAGGTTCTCTTCTTGTATTACAGATATGAAATCTCCACCAAAAAATCAGTAAGTAAAAGTATTTTTCCTCTCATGCTTCTTTCTCTTTACCCTCATTGACAAGAGCTGAGTGGCCTCCAGCCCTGACCTCCTGCTTTCCTGGATGGAATTAAAGTGTCCCTTAAAGAAAGGCAGGGAGAGAAAAGGCTATGTCTATTCTGTCTCCTTTTGACAATTTTTGTCACATGTGGGTCCTGCTATTACTCATGAGGCTGCACTACCCTCCCTACAGATAAAATCACAAATATTCAAAATTATTCCTCCAATTTGCTATTTAGGAATTGAGCAAAGCTGTAAAGCTAATTAGCTTCCCTCCCCCAGAGACTGAGATGGTATGGGGAGGGGGGGCAGGATTATGACTCTCCAATATTAAGGAATAAATTTGTATATTTGTGATTTTACCTTTTGAAGTAATCATTTACTTGTAAAGGCTAATACAACTATTAAGGGGAATTGTAGTGCAGGGCAGGGAAGATCCATGCACTATATCAGTGCTAGCTAAAGGCACTTATAGAGAATCTAAACACCCCAAATCCCCTTAAAGGTATCAGAGAATCCTAAGAGAGAAGTAAAATATAAAATGTTTGGTCTTCAAGCAGTGAGGGCCAGAGTAGTCAGTTTTACAGTGCTTTAAGATTTGCAAAAATACTTTACACAAAGCACTGTGAGGTAAATGTTATTGTTATTTCCTTGAACACACATACGTGTGCTATTGTTATTTCCATTTTGCAAATGAAGAAACTGAGGCTGAGTTAAGTGACTTGCTCCAGATCACACCATTTGGGGATGTTTGAAAATAGGATTCAAACTCAGGTCTTCCCAATTCCAAATTGTACATTTCATTGGACCACCTCGCTGCCTATAAAGTATTATAGAACAATAGAAAAAAGATCAGATCTGGAGTCAAAGGACTTAAGCTCAAAGACTAAACCTGCTGTTTTCTTCCTGCATGACTTTGGACAAAACTCTGTGGACTTTAATTTCCTTTACCTGTAAAAATGAAAGGTTGAACTCAATGACTGCTAAAGGTCCTATAGCTCTAAATCTATAATAGAATAATCATTTATAGAAAAGAATGCTGTTGAAGCTAGAGAGATTGCAAAGGAAACACCATGGGGTTCATCTATAATGCATGGTTGATTTTGTCTCTTTTCCTACCATGACCTTCCAGAGTTTAAATCAGATAATATCTTACAGCAAGCATAGAACCAGGTTTGCATGGACTTTGTCCCTCTCAAATCTAAAATTCCATGATTCTGTATGTCCATTGTCCATTTGGGGAAAATGTGTTAGAAACAACTTGGCAATTGGCTTGCACATTCAGCATCTTTTCCTTCCTGTTTAAAAAAAAAGCTTTTTGTACGTGTAAGGAAAGATAGAGAAGGAGGTGTTAATCTGCTTGTGAGAGCTTCTTTATTTTTTGATAAAGGTTGTTGAAGCGATTGACAAGATCATTGACAAGTCAATTACAGACCAGAGTGAGAGAACCCATTGCTTGTTATCCTCTCTGACTCTCCCCCTGTGCTGCTGTTAATGAAAACATCCTGGGTTCTATTCTCCCATCCACTTCATTAATTCTCACAAAGTTATTCACTCTCTTCTCAGCCAGTCCCAAAGACAGCATATGTGTTCAGGGTAGGAAACAATGAAGGCTGGGAAGATGGGTATAGGCAGCAGGGAATTGGAGAACACAGCTAAGATGGTGGATGAATGTGGAATAAAGGCATGGCAGAAGGCATCAGGAAGGTGAAGGTCAAAGAAGAAGAGCTGAGGATGGTAGTTGAGGATAAGAAAAGTAGGAATAGGAGAATACCAAGCCAAAGGCAAGGAGGAGAGGCCATGAAAACGGGAGGGCATGGCAAGAATGCTTCTTCATAATTTCCCAGCTAAATAAAGAGATATGATTGCATCTGTGTCTGACTGAACTCTCTGGGCTGGTAAAATAAGATTATAATCCATTTTGCTCACCCTATCATAGATTAGCCTAAAAATGTCATAGAAATATAAATCCTCTCCTCACAGATACATAACCTATGTGCTCTAGAAATTGTGGTGGGTTCCATTCCAAGCTCAATTTTTAGCATCCCTTTACACAATCTCAGCAATGAGTGCAAGGCAAACCATTAGATACATATTTCAAGTTTTTCTTATGCAATCAACTAAATATCTGTTCCTTTTATACATAGTATAATATCTATAGAGTTCTTTCCATCATTAAAAGAATCAGAAATGACCTTCAACTCTCACAAAGTCAGCAGTGGCATGCCAACAGAAATTAATATGAAATAGCTCTAGGTCTTGACCACAGTAGTATTGAGACACAGCGCCAAATTGTAACCATTTAGAAGATCCTTCATCTGCCTTCCTTTGCACACTGATTTTTTTTTCTTGTAACATTTTTTGTTACAAGAGGTGCTGATCCTAAAGAGATCAAAAAGGGGGCAGGAGGGTTCTATTTATGCAAAAATATTTATTGCATCTCTTTTTGTGGTAGCAAAGAATTGGAAATTGAGGGGATGTCATCAATTGGGGAATGGTTGAACAAGTTGTAGTCTATGATGGTAATGGAATATTGTATAAGACAGGACAAGCAAGATAATTTCAGAAAAACCTGGAAAGACTTACATGAACACATGCAAAGTGAAGTGAGCAGAAACAGAAGGAAATTGTACATTGCAATCACAATATTGCTTGATTAACAAGAATGAGCGACCTAGCTATTCTCATCAATACAGTGGTCCAAGACAATCCCAAAACCTCATGATAAAAAATGCCATCTTTCTCCAGAGAAAGAATTAAGGCAGATCAAAATATGCTACATTTCACTGTCTTTCTTCTTTTTTATTTTTATTTTAGATCTCTCCCACAAAATGACTAATATGGAAAAAAATTTTACATGATTACACAATCTATATCAGATTGCTTAATATCTCAAGGAGTGGGAAGGGGAAGGAGGACATGGTGGAATTGGGAATTAAATTTTTTAAAAGATTAAAAATTATTTTATGTGTAGTTGGGGAAAAAATAAAATATTACTTTAAAATGTGCTGGCACTGAGGATAGAGTTCTGGGCTTAGAATCAGAAATATTCCAATGCTGCACATTGTCATTAAAGCTAAGAATTTAATCAATCAGCAGACTAAGCACCTACTATGTGCTGATTACTGTGCTAAATGCTAGGAATATAAAGACAAAAATTAAACAATCCCTGCCCTCAAGGAATTTACACTCTGTCAGCATTCATGTTAATCTTAGACTACATCCATAGAAAGATCATGTCTAAAGGAGGAATTCTTTACTTCTCTGTATTTTGGATCCCTTGGAAAACAGTCTATTGAACAATAATAGTAGACTTTCTTAAAAGCATAAAACAAAATATGTAAGATTACAAAGGAAACCACTTACATCAAAATACAGTTATCAAAAAAAAATTTAAGGTCAGAGGGATGGAAGAAAAAGGAGAGAAGCTTACCTTAGGAGATGGCATTGAATGTCTTCAATTTCAAATAGAGGTATAAGAATTCCTGGCGCTTACTGAAGACATTCTCATTCTTGCTCTTGTCTTTGCCTTTGCTCCCACGATGCCTTCTACTATATAGAGCCCTTCCTTATCTATTCATCAAAATCCCCTGCTTTCTCCAGGTCCCCACCTAAAAATTCCAGTCTTCCAATGATTTCTTCCTTCTCTTTGGAGTATGGGCCACATAATCTGGTTCTTTATGTCATAGCAGGAGAAAAAATCACTTCATTACAATTTAGAATGCAAGTCTAGTAAAGGGCTTTATTCTATAAATAAATTGCAAGGCTATACAGGGAGAAGCAACTGTTAACAAATAGTAAAGACTGTACCTAGAGGGCAACTTGGCTTCTCAATACAAACTATTTTTATTATCATTACATAGTTATGCTGGGTTCACAAATAGTCACTGGCCTTGGGGAAAGTTTGTTGTGTTTCAATGGAAGACATAGAATCAGATAGCCTGTCATTGGTCTAGGGAGGAAGGAAGGGTTGATCTTGCCCATGAACACTTTATTTCTCATATGCATAAGGATTATTTTTATTTTAATTTTTATATACTTTTATCTCCTCTCCTCCCTGCTTCCCCAAATACACACTGAACAATTAAAAAAGAAAAATTAAATCTTCATGACAAATATCCAACAAAAACTCATCCCATATTGATAATGTCCAAAAAAAGTATGTCATTTGCAATTTCATTGATCAGAGTCCTAAAGACTTTCAATCTTCTTTATAGTGCCATCATTGTTTAATTGTTGTGCCAACTTAACTCTGCAGCAGTTTGTAAGTCTCTCCAGTTTACTCTGAAAGTAACCATTTTATCATTTCTTACGGTGCAAAGATATTATTATATTCATACACCATAATTTGTTTAGCCATTCTCTAATAAATGGATAGCCACAGTTTTCTGGGGTTTTGCCACCATGAAATGACTGCTTCAAATATTTTTGCACATAAGGATCCTTTTCCTTTTTGGTAACCGTATGAGAGGTAGAGGCATAGTAATAGTATTGCTGGGCCATAGGGTATCAACAGCTTAGTGACTTGGAAAAGGGATAAAAATGAGGTCTATCTCTCCAATTATAGTGTAAGCTTCTCATGAAATGGATTTATACTTCATATTTGAAATCTAGATACAAGTTAGACACATAATAAGATTTTCTTGTCAGTTGATGGACATCAGGTTAAAAATGAGATGAAATACACTTGACAAACTAGGTTTACACAAATCAAGTCCTAAATTATACGTTAGGACTATTTAATCATGATAATAAAGAGATGCATTATAATTAGTGTTCAGGTTTACAAATTAACGTCAAAGATATAGTTCCAATTTAATCCAAGATATGATCAAGTTGTTCCTCATGGTTAGCATTTTCCATAGTTGAACATTTTGCCCTGATATCTCAAAACATCAACATGCCAAAATGTCCAGAATTTCTACATGGTACCAAAACATAGATACCAAGCATACGTGTTATTTGGACTGCATTTATAGAATAGTAACAAAAATAAACAAAATTTGATAGTCCTGATATACTTGCCCCAGTCAGATAGACCTAGGGTATTCTGTCCAATTATGGGTGTTACTTTTTTCTGATGTTAACAAGTTCAAGTACATCCAAAAGAGGCATAGGCAGAAAGAAGCCTGAAAACTATGGCCTATATAATTGGACAGTTAGCTCAGCTGAGATAGTCTGAAGAAGAAAAGGCTTAAAGGGTCAGGAAAGAAGATTTCAGATATCTGAAAGACTTTCAAGTGGAAGAAAGAAAGTAGAGGCCACAATTGGTAGAGAATTGGCAATAGAATTGTTTTCCTTTGGCCTGGAGGGCAGAACATGTTCCAATGAGTGAAATTTAAAGGAGGCTAGGGGGAAACAGAGTTCAGCTCTATGTAAGCAAATTTTTTCTAATAATTAGGACTGTCAAAAAGTAGTATGGGCTACTTCAGAGGGTATTAAGCTCCCCCTCAACAAAAGTTTCCAAATAGAGGCTGAATCCATTTTGATAGGAACATTGTAAATTGGACTCATAATTCATGTAAGGGTTAGATGAGAAGTATTTGCTCACTCAACCAACTGGTATCTATCAATTTTTTTCTGAATGGAAGACATTAGACTAGATTCTGGGAGTACATATCTGCCAGTCAATAATCAAAAAGCAATTAAATGGCACTTTTTGTCAAGCACAGGTCTAGATACTAGAAATACAAAGACAAAAAAATGAAACAGAATCTCTTTTCAAACAGCTTCCTTTCCCTCAAAGGAGTCACCACTTAACTTTATAAGTGTATAAAAAGATAAATACAATATAAAATCTGTTCTCAAGGAGTTTATAATTAAATAAGAAGGAAATACATATCCCTATAAACTATGATGGGGCAGCTAGATGGTACAGTAGATAAAGCCCCAGGTCGGGAATAGAAAACATAAGTTCAAATCCAGCCTCAGATGCTTAATGCTATGTGACCCTAGGCAAGTCACTTATCCCTGTTTGCCTCAATCTCTTTCTCGGTAAAATGAGCTGGAGGAAGAAATGGCAAATCTTTCCAGTGTCTTTGAAAAAATACAGTCATAAAGATAAGACATGGCTATTTGAGGAAAATTGCTGTGGAAACTGGAAAACAATGAGGCAGAAACTAGATCAACATTTCACACCATGTACCAAGATAAAGTCAAAATGGAAACTTGGTCTAGAAATAAAGGGTGCTACCATAAATAAATTAGGGGAATATAGACTAGATTACCTGTCTAACTTACAGAAAAGGGAAGAATGTATGACCTAACAAGACATATAGAACATTATTAGAAATAATATGGATAAATTTGGTTACATTAAATTAAAAGAGGGTTGCACAAATAAAATCAATGTGACCAAGATTAAAAGAGAAATAAAAAACTTACTACTAATTTTATAGCTAGCATCTCTGACAAAGTCTTCATTTCTCAAATATATAAAGAACTGAGTCAAATTCATAGAACTACAATGCATTCTCCAATTGATTAATTGTCAAAATATATGAACAGGCAGTTCTCAGATGAAGAAATTAAAACTATCTAAAATCATAGGGGAAAAATGGTCCAAATCACTATTGATTAGAGAAATGCAAATTAAAACAACTCTGAAGTATCACTTCACATCTATTGGATTGGCTAATATAACTAAAAAAGAAAAATTATAAATGTTAGAAGGAATGTGGGAAAATTGGGACACTAATACACTGTTGGTAGAACTATGAACAGGTACAACTATTCTGTGGAACAATCTGGAACCACAACCAAAGGGCCATAAACTTGAGCTTCCCTTTGACCCAGTGATACCATTACTAAGTCTATATCCCAAATACATCAAAAATAGCAAGAAAAATATCTACTTGTATATTTTAAACAGTTCTTTTTGTAGTGGCAAAGAATTAGAGACTAAAGGGATATCCATGAATTGGAGAATGGATGAACAACTTGTGGTATATGATTATAATGGAATATTATTGCACCATAAGAAATTACAAGATGAGTTTTTTTAAAAGCCTGAAAAGACATATATGAAGTGATGCAAAGTGAAGTTAACAGAACCAGAAGAACAGTGTATACAGTCACAGCAATATTATTTGATGATCTACTACTGTGAAGGACTAAACTATTGTCAACAAAGCAAGTTCTAAAATAACCCAAACAGATTCATGATGAAAAATGCTATCCACAGCCAAAGAAGGAATTGTTGGAACCTGATTATAGATCAAAGCCTTTTATTTTTCACTTTCCTTCATGAGTTTTTTCCTCGTGTGTATATTGTGCCTTCTTTCATGGCATGAGGAATATGGAAATGTGAATTGCATGAGTCCATGGATATAACGTATATCAGACCTTTCATAATTCAATTTCTCTCACTCCCTCCCCCTCCTCTTTCCTGATGAAGGAGTAGTCATATAGACTCACAGGATCACAAAGAGTGGGACACTACTGAATGAATAAACAACAATAAAGATAAGGTAAAAAAAAATAGGCCAGAGCAAGGTTATGGAAGGCCTTAAGTACAAAAATCAGCAGGAGACAATAGGGAGCAACAGAAGGTTATGAGTAGAGAAGTGATGGGTTCACCCTGATACAGTAAGAGTATCCCTGGAGATACAGAATGGAGCCCAGGAAAAGGAGGGATTCGCGGGGAAAGGTGAGGTTCTCCAGATGCTTCTGTTTACAGATGACAATTTGTTGATTGCATCAAGCCCCAAGGTATCACAGAGCTTCCTAGAAAATGATCTGAAATCACTCAAAGGAGTTTGGTCTGCCCAGCTATAAAGGAAAGACCAAATGGATGAAGAATGTCTGTTGCTGGGGTTTGATGGTGTATCTGAATAAATATCCTAGAGCATGTTTATTGGGGACTGAGAATATGCATAGACAATAATCTTTTGTTAGAGTTGAAAAGGAAGAGAAAAAGGGAAAGCTGGATTGCCTTTGAGACATTGCCAAGCACCTTTCTTGACCCTAAACTCTCCTAAGTAAAGGTTGATCTTTTCTGTGCAAACATTGTGCATCCTCTGCAAACATGGCCATTGCCTTCAAGGAACTAAAGATGAACATCACACAGAGGGTAAAGGAAGCATACATGGTAGGTGCGAGCATGTTGCAATACATACTCGATGAATAAGGAACTCTGAAGAAAAGGAGCAAAGAATATCCTCAAGAAATGGTATAGATAGAAAGGGAAAATGGGTTGGTGACATGGAGAAAGTGAAGGATGACAAATAGGTAGTCATAGCCTTCCAATGCTACCATATAATGTACAACATCAGTTAAAAAGACACCAGCAGTTCGTGTGTAATACTCTATCCCACCTACTTTGTGGTGAACTTTTAGGAGAAAATGGACAAGAGTATTGTTGGATAGGTAGGTACAGAGGAGTTACAACCAGTATCATTCATTGAAGGGAATTCCTGAATAAATAAGAGCTCAGATCCATTTGAGTATTAAGTTGGAGAAGTAGTAGTTTAGATAGAAAAACCAATTAGGTAGCTATCTTAATAGGCTTGGACTCTCATCTTCACCATAACCAGGAGCCCCAGAGCAAGGACAGGGTTATATCTTTGAGAACTAAATTCCAGAAACTCCAGAAAAGAAAAGCTAATTTAAACAGAAATTGATACTTCTGAGAAAAATCCAAAAGATTCATTTAAAGCAGTGGTTCCCAAACTTTTTTGGCCTACCGCCCCCCTTTCCAGAAAAAATATTACTTAGACACCTGGAAATTAATTTTTTTAATTTTAATAGCAATTAATAGGAAAGATAAATGCACCTGTGGCCATCACTGCCTCCCTGGATCGCTGCAGCACCCACCAGGGGGTGGTAGTGCCCACTTTGGGAATCATTGATTTAAAGGGAGATCCAGCCCCACTGGGAACAGCCAGGGTGAGGACAAGACAACAATGATAGGCATCAGAAAGGTACAAAGAACATAAAACTTCATTTGTTGATATTTAATTGCCATTTCACTCCACTAACACATTTATTGATCAACATGTCACCAAGAAGGGGGCTACTGAGATAAGATCCTATGTAGTGAGAATTAAACATTCTTTCTCCTATTCCCAAACACACCCACACCCCTATTCCCCCAACCCACATTTATTGAACAACACCATTAAACTGATATGAGATAGCTCTGTGGCCAGATGATTGTATCTTGACAATTTATAGCAGAAAATATATACTAATTTGTATATATGTATATATATATATATATATATATATATATGCACAGATACAATAATATGCTATTTGCATTGAAGCTTGAAACTTGACAATAAGAAAACCTTTTCCCAGGGTCACATAGCAACAGATGTCAAAGGCAAGATGCAAAATCAGGTATCCCCAGTTCTAAGCCCATCCCTCCATCCACTGCACCAAGCTGTCTCCACATTAAGAAACTGTGTTTTTTAAAGGCTAAAGAGGCTAACTGCAGTCTATTGTTCTTCTTCTATCATCTAAAACAGACCTGTACAATGAGCATCTGCTTCCTTTCACTTCCTGAGTACCTTTTGACTAGAGATAAAAACAAGATCCTCTGAAATCTCTCAGCCTGGAGTCAGTTAACTCTGAACCTAGTTATGAAAACTGTCTAAATCCTAACTTGTGTATTTAGTCACACTCCCAGGAGAGGGAAGTGGGAAATTTGCCTGGGGGTTTCCAGAAAGGCCTTCCTAGAATGAGGTACCATGCTCACTCAGTAGGATAAAAGAAATTGTGAATTGTTCTCCCCATTCTCTCATTCTCTGCTTCTGACAGAAAAGTCAACACTGATTTCAGGAAAAACAAAATCCCTGGCCTTAGGGATGCTCCTCCTAATATCCATATTTCACTACTTATATACAGCCACTGTGCCTTCATTCCTAAATAGCTCCCACTCTACTGGGTTAGGAGCTTCAGGTTTCACTTTTAATTGGATATTAAATGCGATTACGTTAGACCAGTGAAATATTTGATGATGACGATAATAAGTGGCCCATTAAAGGTAATTTTTTAAAAGTTAATGAGCTCTCACTAACAGATGGCCTCATGCTGTACTAAAAAAATGTCGATAGGACTCAGGGTGCTTTCCTACTATTTATTTCAATTTCTGCAGATGTCCTAATGTCCTAAAATTTCTTGGTTCTCCCGTAAGCTTTGACAACATAAATTTTTATTTAGATCTCTGCCCAGTTACAATCAGAAACAGGAGTCTAACTTCCTAAAGTGTAGCCAATATATATGCAATAATCATCCTATTTGTTACCAGACTCCCCATCTAGCATTCTAGAAGATCTACTCAATGGCAGGGCTTTTTTTTTCTCCTTAATTAAAGAGATTTGGAAACAGAATGATTTACTGATGATGTCATTCTCAATTCTTTTTGTTGTGCTGTCACTGCTGGCCACCTCCTGAATTTTACCCACATAAATAAAGCCCCTCCATCCCTTAATAAAGTTAAGGTAGCAATCAACTGAGCCTGCCATGTACTCCGGGCCAAACTGTAGCCAACACAAAATGCCTAACGCTGTTATTGTGACTTGCTTGACACAGTGACATCATATGCATCCACTCCCAAAAAGAACAGAGCCCAAGCCAGAGCTGAAAGGTGAACACAATTCCCCTAAATTACTCAAATTGCAGTGGTCTAGACTGGCTTACTGATTGTTCAACTTCTGACATCCTTGCCCTTTTACTGTGGAGCTCCCCCATTAGAAGCTAATCTATGCCCTGATCTCAAATCTGCATTTTCTGCGTGATTAAGTTTTGGCAGGAGCAAATCCCTGTTATTCTCACTCCCCAGGAATGTTTGGAAAGTTACGAGGAAAAAACTTGGGATTTATCAGCTCAGAACTGAAGGCAGAGGTTCATTGCACAGGCCCCACGGCTTCTGGTCTCAGCAGGAGCCTGACCCAAAGGCAGGCTGAGAGAGTTGGTGCTAATAAGGCGATGGGAAACATTTTTCACTTTAAAAAACAATCCTAAGTCCTTGCCTCTCTCCCTGGTGAATTGCTTTGCCCAAATCAAATGGAAGGTTATAATTAAATGCCTTAATGTAGCAAGAAATCCAACCAAACTATGTCTAAACATTCCACAGTGATATTATTGATCCAAGATGAAAGAGGGGGAAGAAACCTTTCAGAACATGCGTGCAGGACATAGAATTAAAAAGGAGAAAAATCTAATAACTAATCGGTGAAACCATAAAACCCGCAGTAAAAGAGTTTTTTTCCTTAAACTCCTTTACACGAAGCTGTATAATTTTATGTCACGTTTTATTTATGTCGCTATAATGGAACCTCTGCTGAAAGATGAGGAGCTTTGTGAGAAAGGAATGAAATGGTACAAAAAAAAATAAGGAAGTCTGTCTCTGAGACTTCAAACAAGATTCCATATAAAATACAAGCTAAGACATCGGGGGGATAGATTTGGGGTAGAGTTATCTGAACTCTTATAAACCTATTCAGTAATGCTGAATTCCTTGCTCTGAATATCCTTTCACCAACACCCATGCAATGCCATTCAAAAACAAACAAACCAAAAAGCCCTACCCTCCATGATGCATTGATAGCTAACTATAAATGTTTTCATGATAGTTCTAGAGGTTCCCCCAGAATCTAGAAAGCTGGTATCAGAAGAAAGAACTGATGCAAGAAATCAGAATTTTTTCTGCATCACATTTGTGAAATATGATTTGGTTTATTGTACATTTGATTAATTATCCAAGTTCAGATGATTCTCTTTTTCTTGCTCTGGTTGGCTTATATTCTATAAGACCCCTCTTACCTGTAATACATCACTGTGGACCTTAAAACACAGCCTATCTTCCTAGTTGTGAGAACCTGGGAAAGTCACAAACTCCCCACTGCCTAGCCCTTACCACTCTTCTGCCATGGAACCAATACACAGTATTGATTCTAAGACAAAAGGTAAGGGAAATAAAGGAAGGAAGGAAGGAAGGAAGGAAGGAAGGAAGGAAATAGCCTGTTCTGGGAAAGACCTGCATCCCTACCTACTGGTGGAATAGCTTGGTTATCTGAGCCCTCCCAACAATCCCTCCTACCTGACCCCCAAGTTCCCAGAATAAATCATTGCCCTGGTTATGTAGTAACAGTAAATGGCACTACTAATTGTACATAAAATATGCCTGGAAAAGAAGCAAGGATAAAAGGCAAGGTAGTAGCCTTGCCGTACAATAGAAAGAATGTAGTATTTGGGATCAGAGAACTTGGGTCTGAATTTTCACCTGCTCAGGAACATTTGAGTGCAAATCCTGTCTCAGCCATTTATTTTAGCAGTATTTCCCTGGGAAAATCACTTAACTTTTATCAGCCTCAATTTCTTCATCTGTAAAAAGGGGATTAATAAAAACACCTACCTTGCAGAGTGAGAATCAAATGAAATAACATATGGAAAATTACTTGTAATCCTTAAAGTACTATATAAATGTTTATTATTATTACTTATTATTGCTAATTATTTTTATATAATTCTATATAAAATAATGAATATAAATTATTAATTCTGTGATCACTTATATAATAATTAACATAAAATAATTATTTTATTATTAAAGCTAACCTTTAAAAGTTATCATTATTATTATTATTATTAACTATTTGTGACATCTTGAGCAAGCAGTTACTTCCTCTGTTTTCTTTCTGCAAAAAGAGACTATGCATGACCACTAAAGTTCCTTCCCGATTTAAACTTTACATTAACAGAGTGTATTGAGAGTGCAGCTAGATGGTGAAGTAAATAGAGCACTAGGACTGGCATCAGGAAGATCCGTCTTCTTGAGTTCAAATCTGATCTCAGTCACTTTCTAGCTATGTGATCCCAGGCAAGATACTTAACCCTGTTTGCCTCAGTTTCCTCATCTATCAAATGAATTAGAGAAGGAAAATGGTAAAGCACTCCAGGATTTCTGCCAAGGAAACCCCAAATGAGGTCACGAAGTGTCAGACATGACTGAAACAACTGAACATCTGTGTTTGTGAAAGTATCCGGCATTGTAACAACAATCTTCCCCTGGCAAGCTAATTCTCAAACACTCAAAGTGACTAGTAAGTAACACAGTATTCTTTAGCAGCAAGAATGCAGGACTTGGAGTTAGGAAGGTCTGAGTTCAAATTTGAGCTCAGACTAGTAGCTGGGTGACTGGGCAAATCACTTAACCTCCATTTGCCTCAGTTTCATCTTCATCTGTAAAGAGGGGATAACAATAGCATCTGCCTCCCAGGGTTGATGTGAGGTAAACATTTATCAAATGTTTTATAAACCTTAAAACACTATAGAAATGCTAACTATTATTACACATAAGATGGGACAGCTTTCCTCCTTGCCCCTGCTGTGTGTTAACAGCCCAGAGAACTAACTCTGCATCAAAGAAAGGATTGTCCGTTGTAGAAAACTGTGGGGAATCATGAGCTAGATGGGTTTTTAATAACTTTCATATTGAATCAGGTAAGTTTCTTTAAACTCCATATGAATTAGAGGAAAGAATATAAAATTCAAAAAACAAAAAATTAAAATAGGGGTTTCTAAGATTCTCTCGGAGGGGGGGAAATGTGGCTACTTTCTGAAAATGCAATCCCTCTCTCCCTCTGCTATTCAAAGGAAGATAAGGTTGTTTTTAGAAACAATTTAGCCTCTATTAACAATGAAATACAATTCAGCTTAGGATATAGGAAAGTGAAACGTATACACAACTTACTGGGCACGTTGAAGTATCAAACAGATTGTGTATTATTTAGGTAGGCTAAACATTCAAGTCCACTTTACACCATTATGGAACAGACTAAACAAACCTGACCTGGAGAATGACCCCCGAAGGATCCCAAAAGATTGAAAACTATGAGTAAGCTGCCCCCACCAGACTTTTATGGCCTGGTAATGGCATGCTAACGACACTCTGTCTCTGTCACACAGCCAAACGTTGGTGTTGTATATGAGAGCAATTTCCTCAAGAATTTGGAGAAAATGTGATACTTTTCCTTTTATGTACAGAGTTCACAACATTGAGTGTATTTACTAGCCTGCCATGTCGAAGCCCTCTGATGACTGCCCCCTAGGATGAGCCTGGTGCAGGCAGCAGGGAGCAGCATCCCCTTGGCCTCTTCATAATTACCTAGTGTTAGCATGGCTATCAAGGCAGCTAGGTGGCACAGTGGATAGAGAGCCAGGATTGGAATAAGGAAGACTCATCTTCCTGAGTTCAAATCTGGCCTCAGACTTAGCTGTGTGACCCTGGGCAAGATACTTAACCCTGTTTGCCTCAGTTTCCTCATCTGGAAAATGAGTTGGAGAAGGAAATAGCAAACCACCCCAGTATCTTTGCCAAGAAAATTCCAAGTGAGGTCGCAAAGAGAAGGGCACAACTAGAAATGGCTGAACAAAAACAGAAAGGATGTTCAGGTAGCACAGTGGATAGAATGCAGGACCTGGAGGCAGGAAGACTCATCTTCCTATGTTCAACTCTGACCTCAGACACTAACTGTTTGACCCCAGGTAAATCACGTAACTCTGTTTGCCTCAGTTTCCTCATCTGTAAATTGAGCTGGAGGAAGAAATGGCAAACCACTCCAGGATTTTTGCCCAAAAAAAATTCCAAATGGAGTCAACAAGCCATAAATATCAGGCAGATCAGATCTGTCCAGACACAAAGCTCCTCCACTCTTTTGACCTGCTGAAATTGGGTTTTGCAGAATGTTGCCAAAAACAACATCATCAAGATTCATGGTCACTCTTCAACCCAGATAGCACTTTTCATTCAGATTCTCTCTATGTTGTCCCATTGGTGTCTTTAGCTAGAAGAATCCTTTTCACTGGAAAAGGCTCTATGCATTGAGCTGGGCTCTGTAATTTGATCTCCCCAATGACTCGACAGGCGTGTGTGCGTGTGCGTGTGTGTGTGTGTGTGTGTGTGTGTATGGACACATACCAAGAGCGGCTGCTGGCAATGAGCAGCCACAGAGCTGAGATCAGGCTCTAGCTCTGTGTATTAAAGGGGCCTGTTTTCACATGTTCCTATGAAATAAATGCACATACAGGGCAAGATGATTCAAACCCACTAAGCTATCTTGCATAACCATTTAACAAGAAAAGCCTTGGTTTGGAAAGAAAATGTTTTCTTCTCCTGGAGTCTTAAAAAAATCTGGGAAATTGACCTGCTCTAAAGGGAACAAAGATGGTTAGATTGAGAATCTGATGCCAGCTATATTTTGAATCTTTTAAAGTGGCAGCTATCTTCTGCTTGAGTCTCCATGACTCAAGGTTTTCCCAGCCTAGCTCGTCTTCCACAAGGCTGCCAGTGATTTTCCTTAGGCATAGATCAGCCAAGCTTTACCTCTGCTCAACAGACCACAGTGGCTCCCTAGTGCCTCTGGAATAGAATAGATTCTTCTGTTTAGCTACTGAAACCTTTCACAACCTGACCTCAATCTATCTTTCCCCTTCTCTCACTCTCTGATTTAATCAAATTGGCTCTTTGTCCTCACACAGGTAGCTCTGTGGCCATTTCCAAACCTTTGCACTGATCATTCCCCATTCCTAGAATCTGACTCCTGCCTCATAAAAATCCCTCGCTTCCTACAAGACAGAACTCAAGCACCATCTTCTGCCTGAAGCTTTTCCCCATCATCCTCTTATGCTCCTCCCTCCCCCAAAGACCTGGCATTTAACTATATTGAATTTAATTTTTATTTGTTATCTTTATATTTATTCTGTGTATTCTTATATATGTGTTTGTTGTCTCCTTTAATCAAATAAAGGAATTATTTCATTCATTGTATTCATAGCCCCCAAAACCTAATATAGTGCCTGACACATCATAAGTGTTTGAAAAATGCTTGTTAATGGGTTGATTGATTAAGTAAATGAATGATTAAGATCCATCCAGAATCACCTAGTTATTAATGCATTTTTCCCCTGGGGGAAAAATATTTTCTATTCCTTATTTCCTGTCACATACTTTCTATTTCCTCTCTCCTCAAAGATTTCTCAAACTTTATAGAAATGGGGATGGGGGAGAAGGAGTCCCTTGCCCTCAAGACTTTTAACACCTCTTTGATCCCCAAACTCCCTTGTACCTAGTCTGCCGAGCAGCAAGGTACACAACACTCTCCATGTGTTTGGTACAAATCCAAATGAAAAGATGTCTGTAGTTTCATGGCATTGACAATGAAAAAAGAAATTCCTAGCTAGAACATAAACCCTCTTGTACTGGCTTCAAAGGCCTGTGATGATTCCATCCAACAAGCCTCCCTCCACCATTTCAAACCTAGATCCCGACATTTATGTTTTATAGATCATCTTTTACACAGATGTCATGTCCCAAAATTAAAATAAATCAATATTAAAATAGAAACAGTGAGATAGGAAATGTGATACATTTGAAGTCTGGCAGCAACTATATCATTAGCTATATTCTTCCTTGGAGTGTTTCCTATTCAATGGACAAAGGGAAGGGTACCAGGCCTCCTGGTGAGCTACCATCATGGCTTGGCTGGAGAGGGAGACTAGCTATCAGAATCTCCATTTGGCCTCCAACAACCAAAGAACTTCTGCCTGTTGAAAGAGGAGCCACAGGATTTCCTTCCTGGAATTATATTAATTATTCTGGGCCACAAGACAACCCAAACTGGAATGGGCCACTTTCTGAGTTGACCCTGGGGATCTCTAAGAGTTAATACAACTTCAAAATCAGAGGAAATTAACTTTTTCGGCATCAGCAGGACCCAGCACATTATCCTGTTCTATTTATTATATATGTTCAATTAGGGGAAAAAAAAGTAGCAGAGCATTTGAACAAGCAGCATAGAATGGCTTCAACATCCTGCTCTAAAAGTCTTCTTTCATCTCCATGAGGGTCAGTTCCCAAGTAAACTCTCATTCCCAACAAGTTGAGAAGAGGCATTCCTTTCAGTCCGACTCTCCTGCATATACAGCATGTTTATATAATTACCATCCAAGAGACCTTCCCCCTCCTACCACCCCCATTTCATCTCTTTCAGGGGAATTAAGTTATGCATATTGCATGAAAGGAGGACCACAGGCTGGGCCTCTACAAGCTGCTAATTGAAAACCTTGTCAGAAGAAGAAGGAAGTGGCCCCAAAAAGGGAAGGGGAGGGAGAAAGAAAAACTTGGCAGGAGCCCACTCTTTTTATGCAGTACTTGGTACTCTGTACTTGTGAACAGCCATGATTTCTCCCAATGGGCTGCAAATGATGCCTACCACCAACTTAGCAGGGGATGGCACACATGTTCTCTAATACAACTGGGAAAGAGCAACATGGGATTGCCACACTGACAAATAAATGTTTCATCAAAATTAAACAGAAAGACATAAATTCCCAATGACAGGTCTATTACTAATTTGCTTGTTGACTTTGGACAGAAGGCTCAGCCTTTCTGTTCTATAAGAAAAATATAAACAATAGCAACAATAAAAATAAACAGTAACCAACATTTCTGTAGTTCCTACTATGTGCCAGGTACTGTGCTAAGCATTTTACAAATATCTCATTTGAGAGGGATGAACTTGAACAATCCAGATGTTGGGAAGTGGGATGACGGGAAAGGTCATGAACACAAATGCAGTCAAAAAAATCAACATGTACTTATATCAAGTACTATGCTAAGCATTAGGGATACAAATATAAAAGTAGAAACTCCCTGCCTTCAATAACCTTATAATCTTACCAAGAGAGATAACAACTATATATATATATATATATGTATATATATATAAATTAAATATAAAATAGATATAAGGGGGAATTGGGCAGCTTGAGATGAGTGTTTCTTTATACCCATACCTTCTGTCTTAGAATTAATACTAGTTTTAGTTCCAAGGATAAAGAGTGGTAAGGGGTAGGCAGTTGGGGTTAAGTGACTTGCCCAAGATAACCCAATTAGGATGTATGTAAGGTCAGATTTGAACCCAAGATCTCCCATCTGCAGGCCTAGTTCACTATCCTCTGAGCCACCTAAGTGCCTCTTAAACTGAGTTTTGAAGAAAACTAGAGATTCTGAGAAAGAGATGTGAAGAGAGAATGTATTCCAGGCAGAAAGAACAGACAGTCATAGAGGTGGAAGAGGGAGTGTGATATGAAAAAATGCATATATCAAAAAACAAGGAGGGGCAGCTGGGTAGCTCAGTGGAGTGAGAGTCAGGCCTAGAGACAGGAGGTCCTAGGTTCAAACCCAGCCTCAGCCACTTCCCAGCTGTGTGACCCTGGGCAAGTCACTTGACCCCCATTGCCCACCCTTATCACTCTTCCACCTATGAGACAATACACCGAAGTACAAGGGTTTAAAAAAAAAAAAACAAGGAGGCTAGTTTGTCTGTAATACATTGTACATGGCAGGGAGTGATGTGTAATAAAGTTAGAAAGTTAGATTGATACAGGAGTGAAGGGCTTTAAATCCAAATGGAAGAGTAGCTATGTGACTCAGTAGATAGAGTTGAGAGAAGATACCTGATTATACTCTTGTTGGCAGATTTTCAAGAACAAATCATAGGGCAGCTAGACTGATCAGTGGATAGAGAGCCAGGCCTGGAGACAGAAAGCCCTGGATTCAAATCTGGATTTAGACACTTCCTAGCTATGTTATTCTTAGGACAGAAAGCAAGGAATTTTTAAAACTCTTTGTATCTGACTCTAGAGGTACTAGAGAGACACTAGAGTTTACTGAATAAAGTAAATAATAATCATCAGATATTGGAGTTGCATGGTGGCTCAATGGATAGAGAGCCAGACCTGGAGATGGGAGGTCTTGGGTTTAAATCTGGCCTCAGACACTTCCTAGCAATGTGACCCTAGACAAGTCACAACCTCAGTTGCCTAGCCCTTACTACTCTTCTGCCTTAGAACTAATAACATCAATTCTAAGCTGGAAGGGTTTTTTTGTTTTTGCCAACAGATATTCACTATAGGAAAATCAGTGTGGCAGCTGACTGAAGGATGAATTGGAGAGGAGAGAGATTTGAAGCAAGAGGAACAACTATTACAGTTGATGAGGTAATAAAAGCATGAACAGAGAAATGACTGTGAATTATATTGGTTAACTTCCAAGGACCTCAGATTCATCAGTCTGAGACTCTGGATCTCTGAAGTCCTTTCTAGTTCTAGATCTATGACCTTTGAGCCTAGATTCTCTCACGACCACATTACAGAGTGATTGAGGATAAACCCACAGAGGGGAATCTATTACATATTTGTCTGGATAAAGAATACCTGCCCTGCCCTCAACTCTTGAGGAAACACTGAAGCCAGTTCACAGACCTTCAGTCAGAGGAGTGTGATTGTGCTTACGTGTGTGTGTGTGTTTGTGTGTGTGTGTATGTGTGTGCTTCTATGTATATGTTCAGAGGTCATGGGATAGAGAGAATACAAAAGGAAAGGGTAGAGGAAATTGCTCTATAGAATTTCTGGCTTAGAAGGAAGATTATCTTGGGTAATAATATTATCCCATTTCCAAGGGAATACTTTGGATTCAACTGTGAATTCCACCTTGGGGTGACCTCTGTTTTGCTGCCTTCTTTGAGCAGAAGTTACCTTCCCCACCAATCCATCTCTGACAAACTGTTTTATAAAAAATCATTACCCGCACTCTCTCAAGAGCTCAGGTGGATGTTGACAGTGAACTAACCAGGTTAAGGAAATGAAAACAAGTTAAGTGAAAGACCTGTGATTACCATGGCTGCAACTTTATCAAGAGACCTCCAAAATTGCTACAAATTAGGTGATCTGAATTGCCTACATTATGAAAACGGCAATGATTTTGTGGCTGCTGATGAGAATAATGATTAATACATTCAGTCAACAGACATGACAGC
This sequence comes from Gracilinanus agilis, assembly GCF_016433145.1. NCBI lineage: Eukaryota > Metazoa > Chordata > Mammalia > Didelphimorphia > Didelphidae > Gracilinanus > Gracilinanus agilis. The sequence continues at coordinate 119,264,144 of NC_058131.1, read as the reverse complement.
TGTCTGTATGTATTTAGAGGTATATATTTTTAGATGCCAGTTATGGTACCTCAAGCTACTTGAAGTACTAAATTCTGTTGACACGGTACAGCCCAGTAACAAGGAGGCTTAAGGGAAAAGGTTAAATTTCCTTTCCATTTCCAGCTGTTTCTCGTCCTTACATCATTTTTGTCTCATTATGCACCGGGATCCATAAATCTGCCGCTCAGATTCCAGGCTAAGTGATATGCTACAGGGAAATTGCTAATGTCAGTAAGAAGAGAAATAAAACTCTTTGCTGGGTTCCCAGAATCCATGCTCCCAAGCATCGTGTCCTGCCTGCTAGTCCCTCTAACTTGTTCAGGCTCTCACTGACCAGAAAGGCTTCATCTGATAAGGAATATTCATTTTATCTTTCTCTCTCTCTCTCTCTCTCTCTCTCTCTCTCTCTCTCTCTCTCTCTCTCTCTCTCTCTTTCCCTTCTCCCCTTCCTCCTCCCATTTTCCAACATAGGAAGATTTGCAAGGCAAACTCTAATTTTAAGACAAAAGCCAACCCATTAAATCTTAACAGATGTTTCTCAAGTTTAGAAGATTAAGAAAGATTTCAGCATCAAAAATCAAAGAAAATACTCCATGACCTTAAAAAAGGATAAAACACAAAGCTCTAAACAAACCCAAAGTCCACTTTGACAGCTGCATCTGACTGAATTGATGAGGTGCTATTGATGTTTGGATTAAACTATGCCTGTGTGATCAAGTACTCAAACATGGGATAAAAGACGAATATATTCTTTAATCCTACCAACTAATTTTGTGTAGGCCCTGGAAGGCAGTGGTTACTGAACCAATGTTGAAAGTGGCTTCACTTTTGCTTATTGACAGAGCTATTTTTATTTCATTAATTTGCCAAGTATACTATCAGCATTTAAACCAACAGGGGGAGATCTATATGAGACAGTGTACTCTCCACAAGCAAATCACTACAAATTTCAAAATCACTAAAGACAGAATCGATGACATATGTTTGGGGAAAGCAAAGGAATATGCTACTTGGAAATGTAATAGAAAAATTAGATACTAATTTTCTTAATATTATCTTACTAAGCCAAGTAAACACTGTTAGGGATTCCAATTGTCATGCTGGTGTATATATCTGTGTTTTTCTACATGCGAGTGTGTGTCTGTGTGTTTAAAAGGGGAAACGAGAAGAATTTTCATGAAAAGGGAAGGGTTAAGAGGCAATTAAGTCATTAATTACAGTCTTTGTCTAATTCAGTCTAACCCTTCAAACTTATCCACTTCTGTCTTCATCAAAGGTGGTGTTCTCTGCACTTTACAAGTATCTCTTAATAAGACAATCTAATGTTTCAAAAGCTACTCTTTGAGGAATTTAGATGAAGATAAATTAATCTAATACTCAGCAGGAGACTCCATTGCTTGACAGTCACATAAGACCCAATGACACCCGGAGACCTGTTATTGACATGAAGGGGTTATTGTAACCAGGATGGCTCATGAGAGAGTATGATGGGTGACAGGGGCTGGAATTCTTGGGGGTTATTCAAAAAGGAGAGAATCTATAAGCCTGGTATCAATATCAGACAACTGGATTAGCAGATTGTTTAATCCCCAGTAATCAAATTAATACCACCACCATGTCAGTCAATTATCCTTGGGCTCCCCTCTACTCACTATCCCCAAACCAAAAAAAAAAAATCCCTCCCTGGCTATCATACCTCCATATGCATAATCTTCCTCTATTAAAATGTAACCTTCTTGAGACTAGGAATTATCCTGCTTTTTCTATGTATATAAGTGCCCAGCACATAGTAAACACAATAAAGATGTTTACATTCATTCATAGATTCTTTAATTAATGTATACCTATGAGAGAGGGAGGAAAATAAAGTAGAAATTTTCATTTCCTTACGATAACAAAGAGATCCACCCAGTCATGAAACAAAAGGTTCAGGGATAACCTTAAAGATCTTGTGAACTGAGTTGGGAGTAGGAAAAGGAGTAGGGATGGATTCCACAATTTCCTTGCCCTACTCATCTCCTTGAATTCCTATATCATAGATACTGTATGACCTCCAGTCAATTAGGTGAATGCCAAAATAAAAAAGATGCTGCACTCCCAGCATAAGAGAGCTATTTGGCATAATGAATAGAGTACCAGACTTGAAGGAAGGAAGTCTTGGGTTTGAATCCTGTCTCAAATATTTACCATGTGACCTTGGGCAGATCATTTCATCTCTTAGCCTCAGGTTTCTCATCTGTAAAATGTGGATAACAGTAGTATTCATTTCACAGTGTTGTTGTGAAGATCAATCAAATGAAATAATAAATACATAAAGGGCTTTGAAAAACCTTAAAGCACGGCACTGTAAGAAATCACAAGCAGGTAAATTTTGGAAAAACATGGAAAAACTTACCTGAAATTATGAAGAGCAAAACCAGCAGAATTAAGAGACTATTACATAAAGCAACAGAAATGTTGTTTGAAGAATAACTTATATATATATGCATATATATATATACCCCCAAAGAAAGAACTGACAAAATTAAATCTAGTGTGATATAGTTTATATATACATTTTTTTCAAATGATGCCTTTTCTAATGTGAGGAAGGAAAGAAGGGAAGAAGATCCCTAAGAACTTTAATGTAACAAACAAATGTGATATTAAAAAGATAGGTAGATTCAAAAGAAAACTTTAAATTACTACATAAATATGTTATTATATTTTTAATGCTTGTTTGATAGACCTTCCTCACAATCATTCTTCTAAATATAGAGAACTTTATATTTCCCATCACTGGCCTAGATGGAAACATTCCATTCTCAGGCCTTTAAAACAAGTATCTCTATAGGCAAGGAGATGAAACTAAGGGGATACTGGAGCTGAGTGAGCATAAAAGGAGGGAGTAAATATGAGAAGTACATTTCATTGTTATTTTGGCTTACCGGGCTGCACTAGAGACACTCCCAGGTTTCTATACTCCTAGGAAACAGATCTGCTTATGCTTTCAGGAATTTGGCGGCGTACGCGGAGAGATGTTCCGGCAGCGCATTTGTTAACATGATGCTTGGATCCTCCACAAACAAGATATTGGAACAGCACATGTACAAGTGTAATGGCAACAGCTTTATTTAGAGGTTGCCATGGAATTCTGAAAACAAACCCATGAAAACCACCAATGGGTTCCTCAGTAATTGTGACAAAAACTTCTTAGCCACAGTATTGAGAATAGGGCCTAATTATTCTATAAACATACTTTGATTTGTTTACTTCAACGTCAAATTAACTTCAAATATGTAACAACAGACACTGATTTGAGATGGTATACAATACTGCCACAGACTGCTTTCATTGTACCTTGTGGAAATCTATCTTTTTTTTCTTAATGGGTTCATTTGTAGAAGTGTCTCTATAGGATATTCTGCATACTAAATAGGGAACCACATATGCGTTTTATTTAAAAGGAATTGTTTCCAAAGTATTCAGTGTATGCTTTGGGGGGATTTAACGTTTTGGCTCCCTTTCATTTTTCCCTTTTGCACAGTAGAGACAATCTTGGCAGGGGAAGGTGGAGGGTTAGAAGATTAGTAGCTCATCATTTAAGAGATACTAGGAGAACTATTGCCCACCTAGGAAAGCATGAGTATTCTTTACAGAAAGAAGACACTTCCATAGCTACAAAAATCATTATATCCTTAGGTGAGATGAGACAAAATGGAAGAAACTAGCAAACCAACCCATTATATGTTGGGCTCCTTTCCATTACCTGTCCAGGGCATGCTCACTTGTGTCTGGGATGCTTGGCCAGAACAAACAGTATTAAAACATGGCTAAAATAGAACCTATAATTGGAGAGAGTTATTAGACTGGATGGCTCCTGATCTCCCTTCTAGCTCAAAGATTCGGCGAGGCTATGTGATTCTTTCTTGATTCCTTGCCATACTATTTATTGGAGTGCTCATGAAAGGCACTGAAGTTATGAAAATGATCTATCCAATGACGACTGCTTTCATCTGAATTCTGAATCAGTCTTAGTCTTTATGTGATTGTCTAGGAGTTGGTTAGTTGGCCGTTGTCATTCATATTCCTGTTTTAAATTGCCATAGAGATAGGAGTCATATTTCATCAACATCTCCACAACTATAATGTTTCATCTTTTTGCTCTATTCGAGTCTCAGGGATGCTCTTGTACTCTTAGGTCCCTGAAAACCATCCTTGTTCAGTATGGTCGCATATATACAGCATGAAACGCTATCACTCTTTTATCTCGTGGCTCTCTTCCATCAAGTCCTCTGAAACAATGAACCTGTGCTTTTGGCACACACAACCTCACAAGAAAGAGAATCCTTTTTTTCCTCAATAAATATTCACATTTTAATTGATCCAAACATTCTGGAAGGCAATTTGGAACTATACCCAAATGGCTTTAAAAGACTTCCTGCCCTTTGATCCAGCCATACTACTGCTGTGTTTGTACCCCAAAGAGATAATAAGGGAAAATACTTGTACAAAAATATTCATAGCTGCACTCTTTGTGGTGGCAAAAAACTGGAAAATGAGGGGATGCCTTTCAATTGGGGAATGGCTGAACAAATTGTGGCATCTGATGGTGATGGAATACTATTGTGCTGAAAGGAATAATGAACTGGAGGAATCCATGTGAACTATAAAGACCTCCAGGAATTGATACAGAGAGAAATGAGCAGAACCAGGAGAACATGATACACAGAGACTGATTCAACACTGTGGCACAATCAAATGTAATGGACTTCTGTACTGGCAGCAATGAAATGATCCAGGACAATCCTGAGGGACTTAGGAGAAAGATGCTATCCACATCTGGAGAAAGAACTGTGGGAATAAAAACACAGGAGAAAAACATATGAATGATCACATGGTTCGATGGGGTTTTGGGCTTTAAATGATCACTCTCTCGCAAATATTAATAGTATGGAAATAGGTTTTGAACAACAATACATACATAACTCAGTGGAATTGCTTATCGACTCTGAGAGATGGGAAGGAGGAGGGGAAGAAAAGAACATGAATCATGTAACCATGAAAAAATATTCTTAATTAATTTTAAAAACTAAAAAAAAAATAAGTATTGTAGCATCTATGACCTTGTGAGGGGATGAAGCTGCCTCACAGAATTCCACACTGGCCCCAGAACTCCAAGGGAAGGGGCAGTTAGGGGCAGTTGGAGACGGAGACCTGGTATAAAAAGCCAGGTCAACCCTTTGGCAGGGGCTCTCTCTTGGAACACACCCTGTGGGTTCAAGGGCAAGGGGGGCTGTTTCTCTGACTGCCAGAGCTGAGTTATCTCCATAGCTGACCTTTGGAGATCTTCAACAAAACCAACTATATACCTTCAATTTAGTTGCATAGGACTTAGGAGAAGACTATTTTAGGGAGTTAGTTTGGAGTCAAGCCATTCGGTATACATTTCCCCCTGGGGGGTGGGGGGTGGTATTGCTTACTTAGATATGGCTGATTTAGATAGCTTTCCCTTTCCTTTCATTCCTAATCCATTTCCCTTCTTCCTGTTCCCAGAAACCATTAAACTTACTATTTAGAAACTGAGCCTGGATACAGATAATTTGGGGAGATACTCACACCTTCCATAAGCCAAGTTCCTCTTTCTAGTGGTGCTGAAGTTGATCCTGACTTCAGAGCCAGTGGGCTGCTCCTGAAGAAATCAAGCCTCACCTATTTCTATCCTGTGGGGGAATGGTACATACAGAGAAAGATATTATCATTAGGGTTTTAGTCTTTACCGTTACCAGCTTGAATCCTGAATTTACCTAGGCAGATCTAGCCTCCATTGGCTGACTGGAAGATATCAGTAACTGATTTTAACAGCTCACTTTAACCTCTCCCTTTTTGTGAAGCCTGTCCTGCCACTTCTCAGTTCAGGGACCTAAAGAAAAATATTGTTAATTGGACTGTACCATCAATCATTCAGTCCCAATCTTACAGTATTCACATTCTAGGCTCAGATATCCTGGGATCTCTAGTTCCTTTTCTACCTTGGACATTTTGGATATGTGTATGTGTATAAGAGGAATAGAGATGGGATTTATTTGAGTTTGTGTATTTGAGGGGTAGGGAAGAAAGGAGAATTTCTTTTCTGTTCTCGGATGAAATAGTGCTCTTAGGGTACTTCCTTTCTTTCCTTAAAGGCAGACTTTTCCTCCTAGAATTTGAGAGGTAACTTGAAGAGCCATGGTCTTGAAGAGCCAAGGTACTATTGCTCTTATGCCCCATCTCCTGTACTATCAATATCAATTATCAGCTAATGATTTCCCAATATTGTTGAAAAATTAATATCAGGGATATTTATTGAGACGATATAGCAAAGACTTTGAAGCACAACAATTTTGTCCCCAAGGAAAGTGGACTCAAATTTAAAATGTTTGTTGTAAAGCATTCCCTCTACTACCAAGTTCACTCCTTTGTGTTGCAAAGCCAATGGACAAATATTCTTGCTTTCAGAAGACAAATCCTATCTCTATTCCTCTGATACAATGTTTTTTGCAACAATTACATATTTAACATAATTTAGCATTGAGTTTGTAAGATTTTGACATATATTCTTTTCCATCATGGAACCATATTTTATCACACTTAATACTGGGAATATATATCTTTTATTCAAAACCTTCTTCAGACATTTCCTAACTGTGTGACTTCTGGGAAGTCACTTAATCTTTCTGTGCCTCAGTTTTCTCATCTATAAAGTGGGAATAGTCATAATTGCACCTGCCTAATAGCAAAGGGTTGTTGTGAGGACCCAATGAGATAACATTAGTAAAGTGCTTTGCAAACCTTTGGCCACTGTAAAAATGCTTTATTTTCTTTATTATTATATTTTTATTCTTTATTATTATTTTATGTTCTTTATTGTAATAAAGAATGTTGTTATATTCTTTATTATTATTTTCTTTATTATTATGAACAGGTAACCTGTTTTTCCAACCTTGATAGCTCATGCGTTTTACAGTGGTACAAATTAGACAAGTTTCTAGGCCATTTAAGAATGTTTATCTCCATCTCTTAGATAGATTCCTTAACCTTTTGTTTTGTGATGAGTGCTATGTTACCAGGCTGTTTTGCAGTATTTCATCTTCATTTTCGGATTCTATGATTATCACACAATTCTGTTTTTCAATATATCAATATATTTATCAAATTCATTATTGTTTCAATAGGACCAAGACTTCCAGGCCCATTGGAAGTAAAAATTCCCCAAAATGTATTTAGCTGATATTTTAAAGGTTGGTAAAGATGCCCAGGTTCCACTGGTTTCATACTGAAAAATAATGTGTCAAAATCTTACAAACTCAATGCAAAATTATGTAAAATATGTAATTGTTGAAAAAAGTTTTGCATAGTTCAAAAGGATTTTTGAGATATAAAAGTTATGAGTTATTATATACTAATCAATTTAGTTATTTAACTTTATCTCTAGTAATACACACACACACACACACACACACACACACACACACACACACACACACAAGCACATTTTCAACATTCCTCAGAATCAAAGAATGAACCAAAGGAATCCTGAGAAATGTATCTTTGCTGCTCTCAGCTACCTTCCTGAATTTTCCCCTATAATTTGTAAACTCCTCTTCTGCCTTTAATTCTCTACGTGTGTGTGCATCTTTTCCCTCTTGTGAAGTTCTATTAATTTTGCTTCTCTGTCTGTCTCCTCTTGCTGATTATGGAGTACATGAGTTTCTATTAGAAAGTGTCAAAGTTAAGTTCTTCAGGCAAAATAGTTATATGGCTGCACTAATGCTCCTTTTGATAAACAATGTGGGTCTTATTTGTCTTTGAGTTAATTTTTTCTCAAAATCATCAATGTCTATTTTCATGCTGGATTTTAATATATGTATATGACTTTAGGAGCATTAGTAAGAAGCCCATGTCTAAGGAACCTGACTTACTAAATTGTATCATTTTTAAATGTAAACATACACTTTTAAAAATAATACAATCTCCCAAGCATCCCTCGATTACCAACTAGGAATTTGGATAGAGTGGGCTATAGATATAGTGAGCTCTTGATAAATGGATCACTTCATGAAAATATTCTACTAATTACATCAACAATATACTAGACCCACACCTTAACCTGCTACTGAGGAAGATGACCAATGCTATAGCTTCTGTTCATCCAAGATAGCACAAATTTGCAGTATCCTCAGAATAAAACTGACATTGCTAACTAAAGTTTCTTGCTCTTATACTTATTCTCTTCAAATGGGCTTCCAAGTCACCAGAGACTAAGCTCACTGATGAACCAGGGTGAATAGAAGAGCCATGGGGTTTGAGATCTGGTTCTGGGACCCCTCAGGAGCATCTTTAATGAGTGGCCCAACTGGGAAAGTGACCCAAGAAAAACTGGATCCCAAATCTCTGTCCTCAGGCTGTTTGTTTTCATGAATTGGGATCCAACATTTAATAAATGCCTACTATGTGTGAGGCACTAAACCCTAAAGATACAAAGGCAGAAATGAACAACAAAGCTGACTTCAAGCAGCTTACCTTCTAGTGAAAAAATACAAATGAACAAATAGAGAAGTAAATAAAAGGTTGTTTGAAGAATGAGAGAGTACTAACAACTAAGGGAATCAGGAAAAAATTCTCAGTGATTTATATGTAACAAAATGAAGAGAAGGAGGAAGAGGAGGAAAAGGTGAATTCAAACCTATACTCAAAATATTTTACTCCTAAAACATGCACAAAAATATCCATCTTCATAACACAGAAACAATGAATGAGATATAATTCAGACCAAGCAACAAGGATATGGAATAACACACATGTTTTTGATAAATCATATATATTTTTTAAAATGAAAATTCATCTTATTGACTTCTCCTTGAAGAAATAACACATATGCCCATACAGACTGCCCTGTGGTATTTGTGTCATATATGTATATTTGTATATAATATATATGCATATATATTTTTTTATTTTAATCTTTAGCCCTCCCGGTTTTGTCTATACCATCTTTGTTAACGTTAATCCTCTGAAGTCCAATTTTTGTAATCGCAAATGAATTAGAGGAGAAAAATAGTAAAGCAATCTCTCTACATAAATCCTCACTTCATTTTTATTTCCGAAATGTCTTAGATGATACGTTGCTGTTCAGACATTCCCTACTCTTCATGACCCCATTTAGGGTTAGCTACTGTTGTGAGGAAGATTAGATTAGCTAGTGATTAGGAATTAAGTTGTACATAGCAGGAAGGAGCTGGAGCTGGGAATTCCAGGTTGGAATGAAGGAACAGGAAGAAGGAACTTGGCTCTGAGAAGAGACTCCATTGGGGGGTTAACACAAACTGTGGTTAGCCCTGGGAGCACTCAGAGTAAAAGGACATCCTGCTTCCTGATTTTTCCCCTGGGATCCTAAGTGGTGGCATCTAGCAAAAGGAGAGAAGATCTACAGTGCCAAAGGAAGAAGGTGAAGTTGGAGATCTGGTGGACAGTGCTTCAAGCAAAACCCTCACTACCTGGTACCTGAGACCACTTTGACTCCTGGCATCCAGAGATCATCAGTGTATTGTAGTGAGAATCCCAAAGCCACAAAGCCCTTAGCTGTACTCAAGGCTGGCAGGTTCCAGGTCTGAGACAGACACCCAGAGACTCCATTTACAGCTCCTTGGGCCCTGTTAGTTTAGATCACTTAGATAAGAGTAGAATAAGTCCTCCCATTGCCCTGTGGTTTTATCCTGTAGATTGTAAGTATAGAAATCCCTTTCCCACCTTTTAGTCAAACATAATTAAAGCTGTTAAGTCCCTTTTACCTTATCAGCCTGTTTCTAGACTCTGGCCTAGGGGAAGCTGAGTGACAGTTAAGATCAACTGCCATTCCTGTGGGAATCCAGTAAACTCTGGTCTTTCCATCCTGGTCCAGTCTCTCATAAATCCCTGTGTGTGTGTTCCCACAAACCACTTAGTTTATTTATAATATCCCCGGTGACCCCATTATCTTTACATATATTTTCCACACTACTAAAATGATTTGCCATTTCCTTTCCTGGCTCATTTTACAGATGAGAAAGCTGAGGCAAACAGGGTTAAGTAATTTTCCTGGTATCACTCAGCTAGTAAGTATATGAAGCCATATTTGAACTCAAGTAGATGAATATTCCTGACTCCTGGCCCAACATTATATCAACTGTGCCATCTCACTGCCCCTGGTATAGATTTGATTCAAACTAAATGGTACTATCAAGGGCTGCCTGAGCAAGGGGAGGCTACAAAAAAAAGCATGACTAGGAAAAAATTAATCTTTTGAAAAATACATTACTCTTGGCATGCAAAAGTAACTGCTAATGGAGCAGCAGAGCAGGAGGTATATATGGCCAAGAATTCTTCTGTACAGGCCCAAGAGTCCTCTCCATCCTGTGTGCTCAGCTGGCTTTGGATGGACCATACTGCCTCATTTCCCTGTGTGTTATTGATGTTCAAGGCTGAGGTCTCCTATCTGAATGATACACACCAAGTTAGCTACTGAATTGTCCATAATGACTCATATCTTTTCACATTAGGCTATAGTTGAGCTATAACCACACACTATTCTTCTATACCACTCACTCTGTTTGCAGGCCCTCACTAGGTAGCAGGAGCTTGGGAGCCTGCTGCTAACATCTTTTTCTCTATGTCTGAGCATCTCCTTAAGCCTGGTAAGTAGCTGAACTAAAGAATGTAGTCAGTTTTACTGTCTTGATGGTTGATTATAATTGTGCAGAGGGTTCATTTTAATTAAGAGGAGGATAAGCTTTAAGTAAGATTGCAAAAAAGACGGTGTTCTGAAGTCCTCCCTTTTGGTGGCCCTTCTTATATTTCTCATCTCCAACCTCAGGTACCTAGAAACCTCCTAGTAGGTTTCTCTTTCAGGGCTGGTCACTCTAATACTGGGGTGGGGTGGGGGTATGGGGGTATTTATTTGGTTTTAAAAGAATATGTTCATTAACTCCAGTGAATCACTGATGGACTCTCAGGCAATGTAGAAAAGATATTTGGGCAAGAGAACCTTCCTAGTGCCCCTTAGAAGATATTGCACTGGTGCCACCCTACTCCATTGCTGTGAAAAGTTTCTAAGGAGTGTTTATGGAACTGACTAGATTTTAAATGGGGAAGATTAAAAGCCATAGAGTGTTCTGGGTACAACCACAACAGTTAAAGAAGCAGAACTTGAAGGTACACTGCTGCTATATACTGACTAAAAAAAACCAGATAACTTGCACCATTCATCAATTTTTAATATAATTAATAAATCCCTAAACAGCCTCCTGCCTAGGAATCTGGAACTTTGAATTCTAGCCACCTCANCTGACTGGATTGTGTTTGGGATAGAATAGCCCATTGCTACCTCCAGGTCCCTAAAACCTATTTGGAGTTCATCTCTGTTCAAGTTAGTGCTTTGAGTTTCCATTCACATGGGATAGTTTGCTCAAGATCATTCATTATATTAATCAGATGTGATATAGAGGGAGCAGTTAGATGGCTCAGTGTTTTGAGAGCTAGACCTAGAGAAGGGAAGTTCTAGGTTCAAATCTGGCCTCAGATGCTTCCTAGCTATGTGACCCTGGGCAAGTCACTTGACCCTCATTGATTCTAAGACAGAAGGTAAGGGTTTTTTTAATGTAATATAGAGATGATCAAGGATAATTTGCCTAAACTGAATAACAAGAATTACTAGAAACATTTCAAACTCCTTTTCACAAAGTAAGTCATCTCCTAGTGAGTGTCCCAGGGACAAAAAGTTTTCACATCTCACCTAGTCCAAGATTTGTGCCTCTTTTATCAACCTAATGCCCACTATGGGAGAGAAGGACATGGCAAATTAATAATTTGTGCCTCAGATAACTTTTTAATGAGTTGCATCTTGATTTCTAAGTCACTCATCACAGGAACACTGAGTTTTCAAGAACCTGCTGCCTTTGCTCCTAACAGAAATGGGTCAGTCTCCACGGGTCAAGATGCAACCACATCAAATCCCAAAGAGGACAGGTTGTGAAAGGTTTTAAAAATCAAACAGAGAACTTTGTAGGTGATAGGGAATCCCTGCAATTTCATCAACAGAGATGTGATATGGTCAGACTAGGATGGAGAAAAACTTGAGGCAAGGAGAATAACAAATAGGCTATTATAATAGTCCAGTTACGAATTGAAGGCCTGGATCAGGATGGTAGCAATGTCAACAAAGACAAGGGGATCTCTTCATGAGAGATGTTGTCAGAGAAGAAATGACAAGACTTGACAACAGATTGTATTTGTTATAATGAGTGAAAGGGGTGTATAAAATGAAATATAGGTTTGAGGATAGGAGACTGGGGGGTTGGAGGGAAGGTAGCCTAAGTCTCAAAGCAAATCAGTTCACATCTAGACTTGTTTCTGTATATATAAAATATAAGGATGTTGGACTACTTTATCTCTATCTAGTCGCTTTACACTCTAAACCCTATTAATTTGTAGCCAGATCTGTTTCATTTTACAAATATCTGTTATCTTCCAGTCACATTAATAAATTTTCTAAATATTTTTTCTAAATGACTTAGCTGAGTCTCATGAAAAGCATCCTACAGACTTATTTTCCATAAGATGATCCCATTAATAATCTCCCATCATCTCTATAATATTTTATAAATTAACTTATCCCCTAAATTAGCATTGCTCTTGGCCATCAAATCTCTTCATTCATCAAAGAGATCAAGTATCTTCAGTTTCAAACAGCAGATCTTCTGGGTTCCTCTGGCCCCTGTTAAGGCAACTAAGACATGAAAATTCTCTTGAGTCCAGAGAATTTGCCACATCCTGACCTGACTGTTTTCCTCTCTTAATACTTCTTACCATTATGCCACAATGAAAAAGAATAATCAGTCGACCATTTGATAGCACCTACTCAGTGAACCATTTGTTTATATTGTGTTAGATACTGTAGGAAACACAAAGACATATAGGGCAAGTTTGTTACCAATAGGAGCTTACATTCTATTTGCAGAGATGCGGGTAGGCTACGTTGTTTTATGTATATTTGACAACCAAAGCAATTATCAAATGAGTGGTATGAAAAAAAATAAGGAAGTGATTCAGAGAAGGAAGAAATCATTTCTATCTGAGATGGTCAGGAAGATATTCTGGCCATCACCAAAATCACATTACTCCAGAGCCACCAATTCATGTAGAAAACCCAATGAAAAAAGAGAGAAGAGGTAGATAATACCAAATTTCTCTTAGATGCACCACCATGTTTATTTTAATTCTTACCTTCTGCCTTGGAATTAATACTGTGTATTGGTTCCAAGGCAGAAAAGTTGTAAGAGCTAGATTTGCCCAATGTCACATAGCTAAGAAGTATTTGATGTTATATTTGAACCCAGGACCTCCCATTTCTAGGCCTGACTCTTCATTTACTGAACCACCTAGCTGCCCCTCTTTGCTTTATTTCTAACAAGTCTAGACTGATCTCTGGGGTGCCAACAGATATTTGGGTACCTATGCTGCTCTCTAGTCTAACATTGTGGGATTTTTTCCCACTTTAACAACTACATAAGGGATTTTCACGTCATTTGCAACCTCAGCATTTATTCACCCAATGGACCAATGTTTGCCTACACATAAGAACAATATCTCTTAATCACAGGATAGGTGATGATCTCTTCTTATGTCTCCAATTTTGTTGTTAGAAAATATCTCAATTTGGGGCTTACAAACAGTTAGACTGGATTTCAACAGATTTTTTTAAATTTTGTGGTAAATGTGCCCATAAATTATTTTAGTTGAGACTAGTAAAAAATAAACTAAAAGAAGGGGTTTAGTAGAAGAGTTGGACAGAGGAAAGAACACTTCAGGACATATATTTCATATTTCGTCCTAGAAAGACAGATCAATTTTGGTCTTCAGAGCCCAGATTTCAGATGAGTTTTACAAATTTATAAAAAGAAAATGTCTCCAATCACAACTAATCATTCTGGATCAAAGTCTAAACTTATCTTCTATTAATTCAGTTAGACACATATTTATGTGTATACTTACATATATATGTTCATGTGTGTACTGTGTGATTTAAGTGGCACAGGGGTAGTTCCCCTGCCCAAAGTTCCTTCTCTCACCCAGTTACCACAGTACCTGGAAATAGAACCAAGTTCTTAATTATTTATTTCTTTACATAAAACATTTCTCCCTTTTTCTTGCATTTTTAAATAGGATAAGGATAGCTGCTAGACCTGCACTTTGTTGGAATAGGGAACTCCCAAGTAAAGAAAACCCTTCTACCTATGCAGGTCAGAAATTTCTCTGCGATGGTCTTGTATTGTATTGTATTGTATTCTAAGTAGTTGTTATAGATCTAGTTAGAGCATTACATGACTTGCCCAAGATTCAAAGAGAAGACTTTACTCCAGGTTTTCCTAGTCAGTTCTCAATCCTCCATGCTACACTGATTCTCTACTCTTTAAATAATAATAATTCATATATGTATAGGCTTTCAAAGAACTACCCTCACAACAATCATAAAATTGATTGTGTAAGTTTTATTAATCCCATTATATAGATGAGAAAACTGAGGCATTACGTGATTATATGAGTTACCAGGATGACATAGATTATAAGAGTCAGAGCCAGGATTTAAAGTCAAGTCTCTTCAAATTCAACTCTACTATTTCTATTCTAACAAAACGCCTCTGGAAGAAGTGATACACTGAATTACCAATAACTTAGTAAGAATTACTTTGACAGATCACTTCCTGGAAGAATCTGAGAAAACACAGTTACACAAGTACCTGATGAAGGAATTTTTAAAGGGGCAAGATAGAAATGCTAAGGAGAAACTGCACTTATACATGCCTAACTTTCTCCCTTCCAGGTCTCTTGACCAGAATAATTCCCAGGGATAGGACAAACCTCCTCCCCCCCCCCCACTAATTTCATTGTCTTTTCTATTTGGGGATCTCATGTGCCAAGGCTCTAGGTCAGTGATGGCAAATCTTTTAGAGGGGCAGTTGATGTGAGAAATGTCCTCAGGCACATGTAGAGAGGGGGGAGGGAGCAGTGTGACCCCACATCCCTCTGGCTTTCTAGTAATGAACTCTGGAGAACTATGTCCAGGGGCAATGGCATCCATGCCCGCAGAGAGAGCTCTGAGTGCCCCCCTCTGGCACATGTGCCATAGGTTTGCAAACACAGCTCTGGGCTCATTCCTACCTAAGGCAAAGTACAGTGCCACCTTCTGCTTCCTCTGTTTCTCAGTCTTCTCTGAAGATGCCATCTCATACCCAATAAGGGTAAGGGAATTGCTAGACACCTGAAGGGAATCTCTTGCCAACTAATGCTCAGGTAAATACAGAATAACAAATCACAGCAACCTCATATCAAGAATAATAGTTCCTATTTGTGCTGGTTCATCTGAATAGTTTAGGATTAGATTTATTTTCAAAGTCCCAACCATCCAAATGGTTTAACAACCTATTATGGTAGAATATGGACACCCATCTCTTCTGCATTAATTTGCTGTCTATTGCAACACTTAAGCACTCTCCTGTGGAACGTCTCTTTTATTTTCTTTTTTGTTGCTTAACATTTTGTGTGTGTGCGCACATGCATGCATGCATGTGTGTATGTGTATGTGTGTGTGTGTACAGCCTAAGTATTCTTTTAGAGTAAGGAAATTCATAGTACCTAATAGGCAGTCAATAACTAGTCAATCAACAAATAAGTACCTACTAGATGACAGGCACTATCCGAGGTACCCAGGGGGATACAAATACAAGGGATTAAACAATCTCTACTTTCAAGAGTTTCATATATATACAAGAGTTTCATATATACACATACACACATACATATATGCATACATACACATATGTGTATATACACACATTTATGCATGCATATATCATTATAAAAGTCTTTCTAAATATAGATATTAAAAGGATAACTGTAAAATAATTATACATATATGTACATGTGTAAACTATATATGTGTGCATATACACACTTTGCATATGTATAGTCATAGAATAAGCAGAGATAATAAGTACACAGTATGTATATAAACAGAACAAATATAAAGAAAATAAATAAAATATAATTACATTTTATATATGAATGTGTATACATATACATATTCAAACTCCTCAGCAGCAGTAGGTGTATGTATAGAATAAACATAAAGAAAATAAATACAAGGTATTTTATTTTTATATGTATATATGCAAAAGCATATGTAGCTATAGAATAAACATAAAGAGAATAGGCATTTAAATATGCGTATGCAATAATACATGGGTGTATATGCATATATGTAAACGTATAAAGAAAATAAACACAAGTTATTTGTGTATGTTTACCTATAACATGTATACATCTTTGCAGCAGTATATGTATTTGTTGATCATAAAGAGAATAACTAAAAGTCATTTCTATTTATATATGTAGGTATTTATATAAATATATATGTGTACATATGTAGAAGTATATCTATATACAGAATAAAACACAAAGGAACTAAATAAGATATTTGTATGTATGTAGAGATATACATGTGTGCATATAAACATGCAGGATATAAATATACATATATGTGGAATAAATAGAAAGAGAATAAATACAAATCATTTGTATTTGTGTATTATGCATACATATATAACTTTGCAGCAGCATACATATGTAGAATAAAAACACAAAGATAATAAAACACAATAGTTAGGGAGGGAGGGTACTTGCAGTTGCAGGATCTGAAAACACTTCACTCAGAAGTCATTAACAATAACTGATAATGTGCTTGGAAGTTTGCAGAGCTCTTTTTGGACATCTCGTCTGAGGCTCCCAGCAATCCTGTGAAGTAGGTATCATCATGCTCATTTCCCAAGGATAGATGACAAATCTGAGAAGTAGCTCAGTGACCTTCCCAGGAGCACCAAGTTTAACAGTTGTCAGAAATGGTGTTTAGGAACAACTAGGTAGCACAGTGGATAGAGTGCCAGACCTGGGGTTGGGTGGGCTCAAATCTAGTCTCAGATACTTCCTAGCAGTGTGTCTCTGAGCAAGTCACTTAACCCTGATGCCTAGCCCTTAGTGCTCTTGTCTTAGAATCAATACTATGAATTGATCCACCCATTTGGAGAGCAATCTGAAATTATGCTCAAAAATCTATAAAACTGTGTATGCTTTTTGACCCAGCAATACCACTATTAGGTTTATTAACTAAGGTTATCAAGGAAATTTTTAATAGAAATTATATGTTCTAAAATATTTATAGCTTCTCGCTTTGTGGTGGCAAAGAACTGGAAATTGAAGGGATGCCCATCAATGGGGGAATGGCTAAACAAATTGTGGCTTATGATTGTGATGGAATACTGTGTCATGAAAAATGATGAGCAGATTAATTTTGGAACAACCTGGAAAGACTACATGAAATTATGGAGAGTGAAACAAGCAAAACCAAGAGAGCAACAAAAATATTGTTTAAAGAATGACTTGCATAAATCCACCTCCAGAGAAAGAACCAATAAAGAGAAATAAGTAAGACAATCATTTTATAAAAACATATATCTTTTTTTCAAATAATGCCTTCTCTAATGGGAGAGGGAAAGGAAGGAGAGAGTTGAATGAATATTTAAATGTAACAAACAAATAAATATTTTTAAAAGAATTAATGCTAAGAGAAAAGTTAAGGGTTTTTTTAAAAAAGAAAGAAATGGGGTTTAAACCCCAGTCATACTGACTCCAAGACCTGATCTTCACCCACCATACCATATACTTAATGAATAATTACTTAGTGAAGTAAACAGGAATGAATACTTTGTCACTAAATACAAAAACTATCCTCAGAAAGTCCTCATTCATCAAAAGAAATTGTTAGTCCTTGAAGACAAGATGAGAGGCAACCTGCTAGAGTAGCTAGGCAGCTTTTTCTTCATATCTTTTTGACTATTTCTATAATGGGAAATAGCTTCTGGTCTTCAATGTAGGGCAGGGATAGCAAACCTTTTAGAGGGACAGGTGATGTGAGAAATGTCCTCAGAACATGAGTGGAGAGGAGGGAAGTAGCCTGGCTCTGTCTCCCTCTGGGTTTCTTATAATGAATTCTGGAGAACTCTGTATTGGGGCAATGGTGAGTGTGCCCACAAAGAAGGCTCTGAATACTCCCTCTGGCATAAAGGGTGTCCCCAAAAGTCTTCGTGCAGTTAAATTTTTTTTAGCTTGCTACTGAAATATTTTAAGATATTGTTTAATAATATAGTAGCTTGAGGTATTAAAGCTTAATACTGCATGAAGACTTTTGGGACGCCTTGTATTTCTTTTAGTTGCCTACATATCTTGGCATTATATATGAACTTGAAGCCAGGAAAAACCTAAGTTCAATTTCCACCCGTAACACAGTAGCTATGTGACTCCAACAAGCCATTTACCTTCTCAGTGCTCTAGACCACTTTTTAAAACTACAGAAATTTACAAAGATGCTGGCCTATATTGATAGGGAGTGTTTCCTCATTCAAAGGTTTTCTATACCAATAATCACCAGTCTGGTGCCTATCACTATCCCTAAAGATTTCTAGGAATTTTCAGGTAAGTTATTGGCCTATACAGTTCTTACATTATCACTTCTCTACCTACCTCCTACTTACCTATATTAGAGCAACTGGAGGTTCAGTGGATAGAGAAGAGATTTGGAGTCAGGAAGCCTTGACCTCAAATCCTGCCTTGGGTATTAACTAGTTATGTAGCCCTGGACAAGTCACTAACTTACATCCATCTCGGTTTCTTCATCTTTAAAATAAGTGCAACAAGGGGGCAGCTGGGTAGCTCAGTGGATTGAGAGCCAGTCCTAGAGACAGGAGGTCCTAGGTTCAAATCCGGCCTCAGACACTTCCCAGCTGTGTGACCCTGGGCAAGTCACTTGACCCCCATTGCCTACCCTTACCAATCTTCTACCTATAAGTCAATATACAGAAAGTTAAGGGTTTAAAATTAAAAAAAAATAAGTGCAACAATAGTACCTTTCTCATAGTGTTGTGATAAGGGTCAATTAAAATAATGCCTATATAGTACTTTGTATTCATATGATTTACAATTTTATTATAATATTATTATGACAGTTATATTTATAATTATTATATATTATTTGTTTATAGATTTGTTCAGTGTAATTGTTATATTATTACATTTATTTGTTTGTTATATTTTATATAATTTATTCTATAATTTATATTGCTTTATAAAGAATATAAAGTCCTAGGAATTTACAAAGTGCTCTAAAGTATTTATAAATGCTGGGTAATATCATTATTATACTCACAACTTTCAGAATATACCCATCCACAAGACAGACCCTCAGTGAAGTTAATGGCAAATAGTCCTCCACAAAGCTGAGCTATCCCCAAAGCAGAATCCAAAATTAGCTCTTGACCTGGATTTTCTAGGGCTGAGGGTAAGGCAGATAGGAGTAGATGTATCCTACTGCCCCTAGAAACTCTGCCTGACAGCCTGACATCTTGGAAATTTTCCTGAACTTTTTCCCCCCACCTTAAACATCCAATTCTATGCCAGATAGTTCTGGGAAAAGGCTGCCACTGTCTATGTGCTTTCCCTTAATTCTGACAGGATCCATGTAACTAAATATGCCAAAGAAGCTACTCTCACCAAACGCCCTTGTCTTGACGTCAGCACTGCCATGCTTTCCTCAAATATACCATTCTGTTTCTACAGTAACTTGCTTTGCAGCTTATAGAGATCCGTAAATGGACCCATTTAAATCCATATCATTCATTGTTCCAGAGTCTGTTTTGAAAACTAAATCCAGAAACAGCTCTAAATAGACAAAGCCAAAATATTGTTGGCAGTAGGAGGGTTTTGTTTGTTTTAAAGGTTCTTAATTATTATCCCCAAATTATAAAGGTTCTTTCTGAATGTTATAAAATTGACTGAGAAAGCAGCAACAAAATAGAAAAACTATTCCAAGAATTGTGTAATATTCTATATTTTAATCGCTGAGATATGTCAGCTGCCTTATCAGTCTCCATCATCCAAAAATACACTTGAAAGACCAGAGACCAAACAGGTGGGGAGGGGAAAGAGTGGGGAGCTGTAAAGTCCATATTACTTTATTTAAAAGAATAACTTTTGAACTTATTTCTTCTGAGATAAGCCTAAATACATTAGAGACTTTAGGACGTAATCCCAGTATTAGTCTAATCACTTGCATTGCATTTTGTCAAAAATGCCCTGATGAAAAATGCACTTTCCTTTTATTCCAGAAGATCATAAGGAAACAAAACCTCATATGAAATTTCAAAGAAGGGGGAGGAAAATGCCACCTCAGAAATTGAAATTCTGTCTCAAAAAAAAACACTAAGATTTGCATCTTTTTATTTAAAAAACATGACCTAAAAGAAGAAAAGTTCATCATTTTCATATCATAATTTAGTTTAAGCTATCATTT
The DNA here is from genome assembly GCF_016433145.1 of Gracilinanus agilis. Classification (NCBI taxonomy): domain Eukaryota; kingdom Metazoa; phylum Chordata; class Mammalia; order Didelphimorphia; family Didelphidae; genus Gracilinanus; species Gracilinanus agilis. The sequence continues at coordinate 119,243,671 of NC_058131.1, read as the reverse complement.
CCATGATTCAGTGTCCTCTACTGGCTTCCTGGTCCCTCCCTCTCCCCAAAAAAACTATTATATGATAATTCATTTAAATCTAATTTTTTCAATCGACCAAAATCTATTTTCCTCCCATCTTTTCACTTATTTAAAAAAGGATATATAGTTGAGCAAAATAATTTCCCATTATTGGCCATGTTTTAAAATACAGATTTCTGATTCTACACCCTGAGTCCATCACCATTGTCATCATCATGTCATGAGACATGCTTCATCATTGTTCCCCTGGAATCATAAAATGTCATTCATCAGAGTTTTTAAGTCTTTCAAAATTGTATTTCTCTAAAATGTTCTTGAATAAATTATTGTTCTGGTAATCCTAAGCATAATGGAGAGTACTAGATATGGAGTCAATAAGACCTAGGTTCAAATCCCTCTTCTGATATTTACTATTGAATCATGGGCAAGATGTTTAATATCTCTGAATGTCAGTCAAATCTCCATGACTTTAAGTTTTAGAAGAATTACTCTTTGCCTCAGAGTCCTCACACCAATGAAATCACTAATCATGGAATTATCGATATCTACCCAATATCCCTAACCAAGGTACTAATCTAAGAAAAAGTTCCATTAGAAGATAACTTGAGCCCAACTTGCAGGGCAATTCTTGTGAAAGGTAGTCGTCAAAATGCTATCAGTGAGTCATAAGATCCTTATTAGAGAAAGGTCTGGGCATACATGACTTGGTGGAGACCTCAAACTTGTAGTTTTTCCTTAATTCCAGGGGTAGTAGGGCAGGAGTAAAGGTCAGAGAGAGCAATTTTGACTATCTGAAATTGTATTTCTTTGCAATTTGTTTTTAATTCCTACCCCTAGGACAGGAAGTAGCAAAAGTCCTTGCTTCACCTAAGTGCCAGAATCTGTCTATCTAATCATGGCCAGCAAGTGACTCCAGGGTCCTGGCTCATCAGGGGTGCCTTGGGTCTGAATAATGGATTCTCTAGCCCCAGGAAACTCCACCTGAGGCACCCAGACAAGAAGGAGAATGGTGTGGTGAATTGGACTCTGAAATATCTATCATCCAACCTGATTAATTTAGGTCAAAAGAACTGCCTTAGCTTCAGCTGCAGGGTATTTTTCCTCACTTATATGGATAATTGCTTCAACTCTTCACTCTTCTTTTCCCAAATAGAACACCATAGAGAAAAACTTGCATTCCCAAGTTCCCATTGCACATGGTCCTAACACAATGCTGTCCTCTTTCTCTAATCCCCACATGGATACGTTCAATGATTTCTGCTTTAAAAAACAAATAGGTCAATCCAGTCCAAACAGCAGAAAAACAGAGGGTTCAACTTTTCAATGGCTTGAATTAGGGAAATGTGCTAGAAAAGGTTCCGAAGATGCTGAGTTAGGAGACCTGAATTCTAATCACAAACTCTGTCATTAACTAGAATGTAAATGTGGATCTATTATTTAGCATATCTATGTCTATTTGTATGTCCATAATATGAAGAGGATAATACCTTCCCCTCTACCTCACAGAATAAATATTAATATTTAAATTATTATATGTATATAGAAATACTTTGAAAGATATAAAGCACCACATAAAGGTAAGATAGCATTATTATTATTATTATGTGGAATCTGGGAACGTGTCCCCTTCATATTTGGGCCCCAGAAAAATTATTCCAGGTTCAACATGCTCTTTGGGTATGCAGTCGCTCAAAACAAACAAGTAAACTTGGTTCACAAGTACTACCACTGTGTTTGGTTTTAATAATCAGTTTAAAGCCCCTCACTAATGAGAAAGATACATGGGTAGGGGTTGGAGGTGGGGAAAAGGGGAGATGGAGAGAGAATCAGAGTTTCTGTAGTTATTTTGTGATACAAGTTCCGAGACTAGAGCCTGAATATTGCACTCTTGGCTCCATTAGCTACATGCTCATTAAAAAGAAAGAAGAAGGAAAAACCTTTGATGAATGGGACTGAAGTTGCTAGATGATGTCACTCTTTGGAAGCAGCAAAAGGACAGAGAAGATTTAACTCCCTTCCCCCTTCCCCTAGGCTTGCAGCTGGTAGGCATTTTCAACATGATTTCTCTGTTGCTTTAAGCTGTTTTTAATTCCTTGTTTTGTTTCATATAAACTACAATGAGTCACAAATGCTCTGTGACTCATGTCTGTTGATTAATTGTGTACTGGGGACTTACAATGGAGGAAGCCAGTGAATAGTTTTGAATTCACAGAAATAAATAGGATAGAGATTTGAACACAGGTTCAAAATTCTGGGGTATTGTTTAGTTTACATTGTTGTTTTGTATTTTTATTTTCTCCTGGGTTGGGGCAGAGTTGAATGAGAGACAATCTTATGTCTGCAGTTGTGGAAATCACATAGTATATTTAGTTTTATGAATATTGTTTGATATACAAACCATGTTAAGAATATTATATTATTTCTTCTTATAAATAAACCTCTCCTCAATATAGCTTTTTTGTGTGTTAATCTAATAATCTCTCCAATTTTAATACTGTATATAATTCCTTCTATTCTGATTTGTATAAAGGGTGTCCTGTGTAAAGTTTCCAGTTTCTACAGCAAGGGGAGAAATGGAGGGATAGACTAAGGAAAGATCTTGGCCCCTGGACTAAATAGTGAAAAGAAGAAGAGTAGGATTCTGGGAAAGTGGTCTTACTTTCACTTTTTCTTTACACCTGGAACTCCAAACCTTCCCAGATAGCACTCCCTGGAGGTTACATAATTAGTGGCATAATATAGTACCAAAAAATGTCATTAGAACAATGTGTCATAATATCCCACAAACATACATATTATTATTAGCAGGAGTGAACATACCTAGGTAGAGAAAATGATGGACATACATAAAAACACATGTGGCTAGAGAAGGAAGAAAAAGGAAGGAAGTAAACATTAAGTGCTTCACCTGTGCTGAGCATTCTATACTTAGTAAATGTTATTTCACTTGAACTTCACAATAACTTTAGAAGATAAGCACTAATGTTATACCCATTTTACAGTTTAAGAAACTGAGGCAAATAAAATTTAAGTGACTTGCCCAAGGCCACACAACTAGTGTCAGAAGCTATGTTTGGCCTCAGGTCTTTCTGATTCCAAGCCCTAGAGCTTTATCCACTGAGTCATCTAGGCTAGCATTTATATAGTACTTTAAGGTTTGCAAAGCACTTTACAGATGCTGCCTTATTAGCCGCATAAGAACCCTGGAGGTAAACGCCATTATTATCCTCATTTTACAGATGAAGAAACGGAAAGAGACAAAGGTTCAGTGCCTTAACCAGAATCAAACAGCTAAGTAAGTATCTGAGGTAGGATCTGAACTCATATCTTCCTAACTACAAGTCCAGCACTCTATCCACTGAGCCACCTAGCTGCCATGGCACATGGTTTTGGGGTCAAATATGTAAGGAACACCTGTGACCCAGGTGTTCATTTAGAGAAGTAATTCATGCCTTCTAATATTCTAGAGTCTCTGATTTCTGGTTATGTCATGTGCTGCTCCTTCTAGGCTAGAACTTCCTCCCCAGTGGAAGTATATAGTTGCAACTAGAATCTTTTGCTGAGTTACTGCTATTCCACATAAGAGAGGCAAGGGAAATGATTTCTACAATTTCTTTCAGCTTAGAGCCCACAGACTAAAGTTTCAGGTTTTTTTAGAAAGACATGCCAATCATATATTGAGTATCATATTAGGGGAAAAAATCCCTCAGATGCTTTATGGACAAGGAGATTACCAGTTCCCAAAGTCTTACCTTCTCCAAAAGAGGTTTTTCTCCAGGATCCAAGCTCCTTCAGAAAACAGAACAACCAATCTACTGGATAAAATTCATAGGTTTTTGACATATCTTTAAACCTCACTTTTGCCTGGGGCTAAATTCAAGCCATTGTACCAAATAACAATCTGACCTAGGGTTGGAAATTCCTTATGACTGCCATTTAATCCTTTATGTAAATCATGTGTCCTCAACCCTATGTTGTAGCAATTCTACCAAACAAGCCCTACAACATCTGTGCTATTCTCAAGTCCCATAAGTTGTTGTTGTTTTTTTTAATTTTTAACCTCATCCCTACCCCCAAGATACTTTACTCTTCTTTTAAATGAGAGGAAAGGGAGAGAGGTAAGAATTAAAAAATCAAGATCAAACCTCTCTAACATATCACCTACCACTTTAATCCTCTGTTCCTAATTTGGTATTACAAATGTAATCATCACACTCCTTACATCCCCTACCAAAATACCTTTCATTCAAAATGTCATTCCAGTTCACTGATAGACTTAGTTTTCAGTAACTAAGGAAAGGCCCTAAGGTACCTCCAGAACTAGTTGAAAACAGAAAATCCAATTTCAAATAGCTCTTCTATAAAGGACAAAGGAGCCTTCTCCTACTTCTCTAATCTTCATCAACATGGATGGTTCTTAGGAAAAAATTCTCGTCTTCCATAAAGGAGAAAACCTTTTGTAGCTCTGTTGCTAAACTGAGTTCTTGTTCCCTGCTCCAAATCAATGGCATAGTCAAGGGTTCCTAGAGTTGAAAGATCAAAGTTCGCATACTTCTTCCCACCACTTAGTCCCTTAATCTTCATAGTTTAAGCCCAATTTAAAACTCTTCAAAGTGGATCTTTAATCAGAAAGAAAATATTGTTTAATTGAAAAGCCTGCTTTTCAGGAACAGCTGGCCTTCCCCCATGGGAGTTGGCAGCTTTAAATGATTCCCAGAAACATGAGAGACTTAGGTTTGAACTGTCGACATTCTAAGAGGAGTCCTAGAGCTCTAGCCAATACCTGGAGTAGAAGAGTTTGTTTCTGGAAATGAAAAAATGTTCAGAAGAAAGTGAAACATTCACAAGAAGTGTCCAAAGTAGTTTTCTCCCAATTAGTTTATAGAGGGGGCTTGATAATCAATAATAGCATATTTCCATCATAAGGCTGTTTACTAGAATCTCCTAAATTAATCTGCCTACAAGTAGATTTCCCTTTTTCTCCAAATTCTCATGGTTCCCCACAATCCTCAGGCAGGGCTAGACTCTTCTGCCAGGCTATCAGGGTTTCCCATAATCAGATTCTACCTTAACCAGACAACCATGAGAACTAACACAATATACAGAAGCAGCAAGATGGTACAGTGGTTAGAAAGATGAACCTGGAGTCTGGAAAATCTACATTCAAAACCTGCCTCAGACACTTCCTAGCAACGTGACCCTGGGCAAGTCACTTAACCTCTGCCTTAGGTTCCTCAAGTGAGAATGGGGATAAGATATGGGACTTCCAAGATTGTTGTGAGGACAAGATGAAACAATATTTGTAAATGACTCTAGCTTAGTGTCTTGCACACAGTATGTGCTTAATAAATCCATGTTTCCTTCCTCCTGGAAAATATGCTAACTGTAGAATCAAGAGGCTTGAATTCAAGGGCTTGAATCTTGCCTCTGTGACTTATTGTGGGGCCTTAATCAAGACTGACTCCATCTTTTTATACATTCATACAGAGTAGGCATATCTTACTGAATTGAATGCCATTGTTTATACCTCTCAAGACCTAAAGGGAATTGTAATTTTGTTCACACCACCTACAAATGAAGTCTTTTTTTTAAATTGTGTTGAATGTAACGAGGACATTGAACCAGGTAGAACACCTCTAAGATCCCATCTAGCTCTAAAACCTACAAACCAATAATATGCAACCTGAGCCTTCCTCCACCTGAGCCTGGATGGAATCTTCACTATCCACAACATCCCCCTTCCAAGCCTTTTCTCATGCTATTTTCTCTGTCTAAAATGTCCTATCCCCTCCCTTCTGCCCATCCAAATCTTATCAATTATTCTAGTCCAGCCCAAGTGCCACTTGACCGACAAAACATTTCCAGGCTCCTCCAACCTTCCTTGATCTCCTATTCCTGGGATCTCAGGTCACCATTCCTGCCTTGATCCCTCCTTCATTTTACACTTAGTTGTGTACTGCCTTGGGTTTTTATTGCATTGTTTTCTAACTACATGGCTTTTCATCAACTGTGAATAAGGTTGGAATAAACTAACAGCAACTGGAGGGCAGGGAGGGCAGTGTATCGTCCAAGGCAACTCTCACAATGCTCTATAGATCTATGGGTAGTAGGTACTGAATTGATGTTTTCCTGAGGAGCTAGGTGTTCTACAGTGTTTAGAATGCTGGTCCTGGAGACAAGAAATCTGAGTTCAAATCTAGCTCCCAGTACTTACTCGCTATGTGACTCTGGGCAAGTAACTTAACTTCTATTTGCTGAAGTTTCCTTATCTGTAAAATGGATCTGTAAAATGAATCTCAGGATTGTTCTAAGAACCAAAAGTGGTAATAATTAGAAAGTGTTCAGCATAGTGCCTGGCACATAGAAAGCACTCTATAAATGTTAGGTATTATGGTGCTTGGTTTGGATTGCCTGATTTCGTTTCATTGGAATGCCCAAGTTTGAAGATTTCACGCAAACTCCAACAGAGCACAAACCTCGTTATTCCCATGAACCACTGAACTCAAACCAGCCTGCTCTGCCTCAGTGGGCAGTGGGAAAAAAAAACTAACCAAAGCCCCGAGGTTAGGGCTCCCGCATGATGTCCTGGAAAAGATCATTGCCCAATCAGTTGCATCACAACTCAGAGATGCATCCAGGCAGGTATCATTCTAGACCCATTCATGCTCCATCCTGCCTCCCTGTTCCCAGAATTCCTACCTTTTTTTCTTGCTCAGAGAGGACTGGCATATAATAACAAGTGGCCCAGGCTGGGCTGAGGTCCAAAACTCACGCCTCCAACTTAAGGGAAAGAATATAAAATGGTTCACCCAGGATTGAGGCTTCTACTCCACGTCTACCTGCAAATATTCACCAGATTCTAGTCCTAACGATAAGGATACATGAATTTGGGGTGAGCCTTTCCCAATAGCAAAGTAAGGATTATCTCTTTTGTCTGACTACAGGGAAAAGGTTCTTAGCCCCCAAAATATCATCTCCTTAATGTTTAAAATTCCTTTAACAGAGGAAAAAAATGTTTCTTTCTGCAACTACAAATAAGGTTTATAACACTCAGCTTCTTGAAAAGGTCACCCCTTTCCAACAGTGGCTTCAATTCATACTAGAGTGTAAGTGGTTGATGACAAGAACTTTTCCTGAAAATGGGTTTTAACCATGGGTAAGAGGATACATAACTCAGTGGATAGAGTGCTGGGCCTAGAGTTAGGAAAATTTGAGTTCAAATTCAGCCTGGTGCTATAAGATTAAAATTAATATCAAATAACTCTAAATATTATATTTTATAATTTATTTATTTTTTAACTTATGCCATTATTATTTATTTTTTATTAATAATCACTTGAAGTAGAAGAAATAAAAGGAAAAAAGTAAAAGCCTGAGTAAAGAAGTTTTCCCAGTCACATTTGCAGGGGGAAAAAGAGAGAGGCGGTGTCACACATAAACTTTATCTCCACACGTAAGGACATAATGTGAGAAGGAATATGGGAAGCTGGAATTTAGAGTCCTGGGGTTCAAATTCTAATTATACAGTGCTCACTAGCTGTTACCCTAGGCAAGTCATTTAGTTTCTGTTTGCCTTAACCCACTGGAGAAAGAAATGACATTTTTGTCAAGAAACCACATGGATGGTATGGTTCACATGATCACAAAGAATCAGACACAAGTAAGTAAATGACGGAATAATAACAAAAAAAAAAAAAAAAGAGGAGAAAGCAAGACTAGAACTGAATCCAGAAAGGGGTGGGAAATGCTTCAAAGATGGAGATAAAGAATAAAAAGAGAAAGCTGAGAACTTCACTGTTTTTCCTAGGGATGGGCTATGACTCTCAAACTGGCCTCTAAAAGATAGTTTAAAGAGCCTCCAGCAAAACTGGTGGCACAAGACAACTCATCGAAAGCCCCCAAAATCTAAACTCATAGGTTTTTTTCTATTTTTAAAATTTTGATCACTTCCATGCTTTAAAGTTATTCACCCACTTGTGACCTTGGTATAGTGAATTTAGAATGATAGAATTGAAAGCTGGAAGAGACCCGAGTCCATCCAGGCCAACTCTTTTATTTTACATATGAAGAAGGTCAAGAGAGGAAAAGCAACTTGCCCAAGGTCATACAACCAGTAAACAGCAAATCCAGAATTCAAAACCAGGTCTTCTGACTTCCAATGTGGCAGTGTTTTCAACACATTATGCTACCCCTTAGATACCCAATCATACTTTTCCTGGCAAGACAGAATCAAACAAAGGGAAAGTTTTCAGTTGGCACATTGAATTGGTGTTGAATGTTATTCCATAATTTGTCAAGTAAATTAGGGATTCAAGAGCTGTATCTAAATGAGCGTTCAGAGAGTCTTTGAAGTCACTTCCAGATATGAAATTTGGTGATTCTGACCCAGGGAGGAAGAAGATAGTCTAACTATAGTTTGGTAATATGTCTTTTGCCCATCTAGGTTTCCAGTTCAGTAGGACTTTACCAGAGCTCGTGCTCCACTGATAAAACTTTTGAGAACCCATCACTGAATGAGAGGCAGTCTTTAGGAAGTAAACAATATCCTCACAAACTATCAAGAAGTTTCAGCAAAAAGGAATTTAAATAAAAACAAAACCTAACACTAATCACAAAAGATTAAGAGTCACCAAAACTGAACGAACAAGCATAACACAGAAGGAAGCATCAGCATCATCGATTTGTGAAAACAATGGCCAAAAAGAGGATCAAAGATATTTACCAGATGTTAAGCTCCAAGAGGACAGGGAAAGTGTATAAACTAGATTTTATCATTACCCCAGGACCTAGAACAGTCTACTACCTATTTGTTGTTGTTGTTCAGTTGTGTCCAACTCTTGTGACTCCATTTGGGTTTTCTTAGCAAAGATACTGGGGTGGATTGCCAGTTCCTTCTCCAGCTCATTTTCCAGAGGAAAAAACTGAAGCAAACACGATTAAGTGATTTGCCCAGGGTCACACAGGTAGAAAGTGTCTGAGGTCAGGTTTGAACTCAAGAAGATGAGTCTTCAGGCCTAGAGAGAGGCGTTCCTGGGTTCAAATCTGGCCTCAGACACTTCTCAGCTGTGTGGTCCTGAGCAAGTCACTTGACTCCAATTGGCTAGCCCTTACCATTCTTCTGTCTTGTAAACAATACATAGTATTGATTTTACAACAAAAGTAAGCATTAAAAAAAAGAAGAAGTCAAAGAAGTTGGGTCTTCTTGACTCCAGACTGGATGCTTATTCACAGAGTCATCTAGCTGCTCCTGTTCTGCATGTATTAAGCACTTAATAAGGGGTTGTTGAATTGGACATCAAGATTACTCACAAAAAAAAGTTCATTAATAGTCCTCATTACATATATCTGTCTCCATGCTCATAGGATGAAGAATTGTGAGGAGAGCCCAGATGTCACAGGGGATGAGCCTGAGGAATTTGGCATGAACACTATTATGAAGATAACATCAAGGTAAGGTTGACTGACCATCTGTCTTAATTTTGGCTTCAAAAAATATGTCACTCTGATAAGTCTCATAATGTCAATTTCTTTAAAAGAATCTGCATCATTTCAACTGTCAATGAACACTCATTAAAATTGCTACAGAACTTTGAAGCTTCTCAAATTTTGATCAATGCAATGATAAATCATGACTCCAGAGGACTAAAGATGAAATGTGCCACCTACCTCTTGCCAGCGAACTTATAGACTTAAAATGCAGAATGAAATATGCATTTTTGAGCATGGCCAATGTGGGAATGTATTTTAGTAGATTATTTGTAATTTTTTAAGAACCCTTATCTTCTTTCTTAGAATCAATATTGTGTATTGTTCTAAGCAGAAGAGTGGTAAGGGATAGGTGATAAAGGTTAAGTGACTTGCCCAGGATCACACAGCTAGGAAATGTCTGAGGTCATATTTGAACCCAGGACCTCCCATCTCTGGGCCTGGCTCTCAATCTACTGAGCCACCCATCTGTCCCTATTTGTATTTTTATAGGGAGTTTTTTTTCTTTGTTCATTCAAGGAAGGGGGTAGTAAGAAGCAAAAATAATAGATGCATTCAAAAATAAATACATGAATGAATTAATATGTGAAAGATAAAGTCTCTAAATTTTAAAGGAAAAGAATAATACTACAGAAACCCAACTGATGTCATTATTTATATAAAGAGAATCGTTTTCTTTAAGCAACTACTTCTATTTTTCAAAGAGACTCATAGGAACCACATCACAAGTCAATATCTGTTTATCTTAGCTTTAAAGGGCTACAGGCTACATAAGAGATAAGACCATCCCTTTGTTCAAACCCCTTTCCATTTCCTAACAGAACTGATGAGCTACTTGTGTCTGCAAGATATGACTCATAGAAAGAAAAAAAAAACCAACAACTTTCTGTATCTTTGACACACACACAGAATTTCAGGTAATTTCCCCCCAAGGAACAGCTACTCTTTAATTCTGAGCATTTTAAGACATTCAGAAACATTTTCCCTAAGCAATTATGATTTCACAGAAAGCTATCAAGAACATTGCAAAGTTTTACTGCCCAAACAGAGTGAAATGCCTAGAGCTTTGGACTGTGATTGGTTGTTTACTCTAGAGATAAGTTTGATTTATTCAAGATGAACAGAACTATCCTTAATAGAACACTGCCGGTTAGCCTGTGAGGATTTCTTCACCTTTCTTAACTGTCTATAATGGAGAAGGAAATATACGTTCTCATCCTCAAGTAAAAGAACACACAGAATGCATTCAGTCAACAAATTTGGTTTTAACCATTTTGGTCTCAATTTCAGCCTAGAAAAATTCACTGCTTTGTCTTAATAGTGTCATCCCAGGGAAAATCGAAAGAGGACATAATATCCTGGCCATCCAGCTGCAGTATTTCTGTTAAATGTCCATTATCCATTATCTGCTGGAATCTATGTAAGCTAAACCACGGTCCCAACCTTTATAGCCATATTACCTAGGAAAGACCCCAAATGGGGGGAGGGGGGGCTGGAGAGCATGCTAATACAAATTTGACAACTTGAATTTTTTTGAGCTAGTTAACCTGCTCTATAAAATTATTACCTTGCCTCCTTCCTCCCTCTAGTGGCCAAAATTCTTATCTTCACAGACCATGATTTATTATTCTCTCTTTTTTTTTAATTTGGTTTGGGATTTTTTTTTTTTTTGCAAAGATGTAGTAATGAAATGGGAATCTTTGTAAAGCATCCAGTTTTTCAATTAGTCAAGCAACGTGCATTTATTAAGTGTTTACTAGGTGCTAGGTGCCAGGGATACCCAAAAGGAAAAAACAGGATCCCTGGCCTCAAGGAGTACATATTTTAATTGTCTTCCCAGTCATCTACATCCTCCTCCTCCATATTCCTAGTGTCTTTATATGGTTCTTCTTCCTATCTCAGAGAAAAATAATTTTTTATCTTTTTATTTTTTATTTTTATTTTGAATATTTCCCCTAGTGAGAAAAATAATTTTAATAAGCTAATTCATTCTGAGGTGCAAAGGACTTCTCAAAAGTATTTCTAGTCTAAGAGAGGGCTAAAGAGCGAGGACAATGCTTGACACAGAGAAATGAATAGAGAATGGTAGAACTTGGGACATCACTAGAAAGAGGAAGCTTTTGCCAACCTTCAAGTAATACCATTAAGGCAAAGGCTGCCTAAATGTGACCCTTTTGAGAAAAACCCAGTTAAGAATATACAAGCAAAGGCTTTGATCTCCCCCCACCTAAAAAAATTTAATCGTTTAAAAGGAAGACTATATCTAAAAGAATTATTTCTAATAACTTTATTTTTAAGGTCAAAAACTAGAAGGAACACCTACTTCTAGCAATTATAACATGACAGAACGGAAGGAGCACTGGCTCTAATGTCAAAAGACCTGTGTTCTAATCCCTCCTCTGAAGCTTACTAGCAATATGACCTTAGGCACTTCATTTCCCTGAGACTATTTCCTTATCTGCCAAATAAAAATATGAGATCACTGCTGAGAGCCATTCCAACCCCAAATATATCATCCTATAATCATGGCAAATTAAGGTCATGAAACATAATGGTGCCATAGATAAATATGAAGAATGCAAGGAAATACAGCAAGATCTCTATGATGCAATGCAAAGTGAGTTGAACTGGGACAGTATCCATATGTATGGTTATAGTAGCCACTGCTAGCTACAACTATACCTAGAGATTTTTCAATGGATCTGTAATAATCTCTTTGATATGGAAACTCCCTCTAATAGGGCAGGTTATACCCTCTTCACCTCCTCTCCCCCTGTATAACTCTTGTCTATGTCCACCTATAAATCTCCAGCCAAGAGGTCCATCCGGTGTTCTAAGAGACTTCTTCTTCCAGTTCTGCTGATATAGTGGAGAGATTCATGGAACAGAAGACCATCTATTGGTTATCCCTCATCTTCACCATAAAACCAGCCCACCATCTTTTAAACTAATACATTTCTCTTACCACATCCTCTATAGGTATAGTTTGGGTGGAGTATATACACACACACATTTCCCCACTCATAAATGTGTGTACAGTGTTGTATATAGTACACATAAAAATATATATGCATATGTGCGTGTATGAAAAAATAGAGCTATAAATAGTGATAAAAATAGAAATGGAAACAGCAACTATTATTTTGGGCTGTTTCTTAGTTGTAGATTTGGTTAGTTCTACTTTGTTAAACATGAAGGTTAAGGTTTCTTGTAAGATTTCATTCCTTACTTTGTACATTTATTTCATTATTAGCCTCCATTGAGGGTTATGAAATTTGTATTTTTTTCCTTAAGTTTTTAAGCTCCAAACAAGTGGATCTCCTCTTAGCCTTCTCTCCTACTTTTTCTCCAGCTCCAGTTCCTTTTTCCTGTTATCTTTCCCATTATCCCATTATCCCATTCCCATTATCATTCTTATACAATATCCCTAAAGGGTTGATAATTCTAAAGAGGAGGTTCCTGTCCCACCATCTAGTATAATGGTGTGATTCCCACCTTAACTCACAGACTCAGAGAATTTATAATTATACAAGCTTAAAGCTGAACAGTGCCTTAAGGGTCGCCTAACCCAATACCCTCACTTTGTAGAAAAGGATAATTAGTCGCAAAGAGGAAGTGACTTACCCCAAGTCATATTTCTAATGGAATGAATATAAGAACTGAAATTACTTTGTCTAGATTTTATACTTACTTATCCAAGGGCATGCTATATCTCACTCAATAGAATATAAAGTCCTTGAGGGCAGGGACAAGTCCGTTTTATCTTTTGTATCTGCGGTGCCTTACACATGTTGTCGATGTTCAGTCATTTCAGTCATGTCTGACTCTGACCATATTTGTGGTTTTCTTTGCAATGATACTAAAGAGGCTTGCCATTTCCTTCTCCAGCTCACTTTACAGATGAGGAAACTAAGGCAAACAGGGTTAAGTGACTAGACCAGAGCCATGTAGAAGATGCTTAATAAACACTTGTTGAATTGAACTTAGACCAAAACCCAGGACTGTTGGTCTAGTGTTCTTTCCTTTGCCCGCCCCCAGGTTCCCAATGTCTCTCCACCATTTTTAGTTCCCAGACAATGAGTGGGTGCAAACCCTAGAGAGGAATGTCCTGACCTGACTCCAGCAACCCTCCCAGAGCTGTTAATTGGCCTCCCTACTACAATTCCTCAGCAGGTCAAAGAGTTTTTCAGGCACATAGCCAATCCACAAAATGGTTTTAGATTGGAGGGAGACAAGATTGGAGGGAGGAGCAATGGGCAGACAGGCAGCATTTTGAAGATTTTACAGAAGCACCAAGCAATTTTTTGGAATTTCATTTTGAGTGAATAATGAGTCCCGACCCTTTTGTTTGCTTGAAATCACCCCTTTCCCTCCCATCTCTTTTAATAATGAAGATACATCTGAATAACACCATCCAGATTCCAATCATTTTGATAATGCAAAGGATTCACAGAAAGTAGGAGGTGGCTTACTGTGCCCAAATGGTTTCTTTTCCATCCATCTGTCCTTACTGGTTCACGAGCCATCCTCTCATTGAATCCCACCATCTCCCAGCTATCTGAAGTCAATGGAAACAGAAGAGTATTTGTATGATTGACAAAGACAAGAAAACCTATATTCTGGCTGATACTCCATGCCCACAACTTCACTTCCCCCCCAAAAAAAATTTCAAATACTAACAAGTAGTCCAGTAATTGAATGGATTCCAGTTGTCCACCTATGATGCTGAGCAGTGAATTGGCCAAGGAAGAATTGCAAGGGACCTGCCTGGATAATCCACAAATTATACAATCAGTCCCTGAATAATCGAAACTAGTTGGTACATTATAATTAATCGCCTCTTCTCTCTAGATGTCCCTTGATGGCAGGAAAAGTTATCTCTAGTTTCACTTTCCTTTCTATCCCAGATAGAGATTATCCAGAGGGACTGTAAATCCATTCCTAACATTTTCAGTTGTTTGAGTTATGTTCTACCAGAATTAAGAAGGTGACTTTAAAAACATGAAGGAGAAATAAAGGTTGTACTCCACAGTGCAGAGTCCAGGTGTAAAATTAAACTGAACTTTTAATATGAAACTACTCTAGAGAAGAATGGACCAAGTATATTTTTATAGAGCACTTGCATTGTGGGTAATTTTTTAAAATTCAAGGTTCAACTTGCATGACACTGATACATAAGTCTGCTGTTTAATGACATTTATAACTCTGTAACAATACGTTTTATATAAATTACTGCTGAAGTTGAACATTTCTGATTATGATATATACAATAAAGTGATGTCATGGAAGCAAAGTTATGTCTGTCCTATTGCCTTAAATAAGTGCTTTTCTTGAGACAACTGACTTGATGAATATAAACTCAAATGAACCTTGAATCTCTTCAATTATTCTTATTTAGAATTCATTTTCCTTTGAACTTCCATTTAACTCAAAGCACAATCTCTCCCTTATAAATCAAAGATGAGCTTGTCTCTCCTGCAATAACAAGTATGCTTTAAATAATGAAGCAACACCTAGGATCATAAAAGATAATGTTTCAATGCACCAAAATACAAAAGGTAAAGTAATTTATTATCCTAGTTCAAGGATGATGAGTTGAAAAATTTTATAGCAACGGACACCTATATTCCAATCGACATTTTTCACTCCAATTTCAGTGTATTTCCTCTCCCCAAAGCACAACACACCTTGGAATCAGAGAAATTCTAGTCATAAAGATGACTGACATTTGTGCCATAGATTTAGAGCTAGGAGAGGCCTTGGAAGTCATCGCCCCTAATTTTATGGATGAGGAAACTGAGGCTGAAAGGAGTTAAGTGTGTTCCCCCAAAGTCATACACCTCCAAATACCTGAGGCAGGATTGGAAATCAGGTCTTCCTGATTCCAAGGCAAGCACTCTATCCGCTGTTCCTCCTAGATTTTCAGACTATTTTGTTCCATTCAAGTATAATTTAAGATTATGATTTAACTGATTCTGAGGAACCCAACAATCCTTCAACATTCCAAGAAAAGTTTTCCTGTCATGTTTACTTCCTAGAACCAGGGAAAAAAACAACTATTTCCATCAAAGCCTCAATGGACATGCTATCTTATCAGTGAGGGTTGGGGGTAGGGGTTTACTCCTTCTAACAATGCAGATCTCAAACCATCTGTGCCTATTCATTCTGTCCAGCTCTTGTCCAAGTCTTACTGTAAGCCCTTCACAATAGGTCCTCTCAATGAATGGCCTTCAGACCTTCCTCTAGCTCTCTTGATATTGTATGGATACAAGCAGAATATATGGGCTGTCCACTGATCGTGCCTTTTCTCTAATACAGGACTGGCCAGCCAATTTTTTTGTGCATTTTTCTAATGACATCCCTTATGCCATTTACATTTTGTTATTCATTCCTTATAATGTGCTACAGCCCATTTATGGTCACCATGTAACCCTCCATTATCCTTGGTGACTCTTAACTTTAGTTCATTATACATTGTGGTATTTGATCATTTGCAACTCTACAGCTGCTCCTTCTACCACAGTACCAAATGTACCCTCTTCAAACCTTTCTTTTTTTTTTTAAACCCTTACCTTCCATCTTAGAATCAGTACTGTGTGTTTGGTTCCAAGGCAGAAGAGCGGTAAGGGCTAGGCAATGGGGGTTAAGTGACTTGCCCAGGGTCACACAGCTAAGAAGTGTCTAAGGCCAGATTTGAACCTAAGACCTCCTATCTCTAGGCCTGGCTCTCAATCCACTGAGCCCCCTCTTCAAATGTTTCTAACAACCAAAAAAGAAAGAAAAGAAAAAGAAATAAAGAGAAACATTTAAATATGAAAAACCAACAAGTGTGTGTGGTTATATTACAATACACCTCCTCTGTTCTTTAATCTCAGTCCTAATCTATTACTACCCAAATCAGATGGAGCTGTGTGACCTTAATGGATCATTTAAGTTTTCTATGACTCACAGTGTCCACACTTGTTAATGGTCTACAGAGACCTGCCTGAAGTGAGGATCAAGGGAAATAATGAATATCCTTTGAAAAGCATAAAAGTACTACCAATATAGTCCTATAAGAGATGATTTTCTCTTTTCTCTCAGAAGTTCCTAAATATTTTGCCATTCTATTAGGTGATCTTTGCCTAGTGATATAGCACTCAGGAACCTCTCTATAACGATCTCTAAACAGAGGTATGCTAGAAAATGTTAACAACTGCCTCTTCAAAAATGCACATTATTCTGAGGGACTTATGGAAAAGAACACTACCCACATTCAAAGGAAGAACTACAGGAGTGGAAACACAGAAGAAAAACAACTGCTTGAACACACGGGTTGAGGTGGACATGATTGGGGATGTAGACTCGAAACTACCACACCAATGCAACTATCAACAATTTGGAAATAGGTCTTGATCAATGACACATGTTAAAACCAGTGGAAATGCACATTGGCTATGGGGCTGGGGGGAGCTCAGGGGGGGGAAGGGGAAAGTAAGAGCATGAATTATGTAACCATGTTAACTTTTCTAAAAAATAAATATTAATAAATGTTTAAAACAATTAAAAAATAATGCACATTACCCTTTGAAATTTAATTTACATTAATTAGCATTTCGCCCATCTTTCTTAAGTCTATACCATCAACAAAACAATAAATGGCAGCCTAATTTATAAGGTTTGTCAATTTCTAAGTTGTAAATGCTCAAAGCGAAAATTTAATAATCAGCTTTTGAAGCCAATACAAACTGGTTCCAATTCATGCCTGTCTATAAGGATTATGCCAGAGGAACCCACTACAGGTTAAATAAAGTTATAAGGGAGTTTTTTTATGGTGTTTTCTATAATTAACCTCCCTAAATACGGTCCAAATTCTGGAATCAGCAAGACTGATTTCAAATCCAGCTTCAGATAGTTACTAGCTGTATAACCCTGGACAAGTCATTTAACCATTGTCTGTCATGGTTTCCTCATCTGTAAAATGGAGATAATAATAGTATCTCCCTCTCAGAGTTTTTGTGAAGATAAAATAAGATAACATTTGCAAAGTTCTTTGCAATCTTTAAATCATAATATAAAGGTTTGCTCGATGATGATGATGATGATGATGATGATGATGATGATGATGATGATGATGAAGATGATGATGTTAAAGCAAGGCTGCTCCAAATTAGGAAATATTCTCACAGGCAGAGTTTGTTGGGGTTTTTTCTATCTAAAAAAAGCCAGAAGGAGAGCAGAGAGATAAGCAGGTAAGCTGTGTGATTTGAAAATGCCTCCTATTATCCCTTTACGGATTCCATTTCCCAAACATTTGATCTGTACACCTGAGGGTTGGGGATTTCCATTTTTAATATTGGTGCTGATGACGTAGCACGTGCTGATTAATTGGGATCAGAGTGAAATGTTGTCCTCTCAGCTAAAATAAATCTCCTGTAAACCTCCAACTACATATCCTTTTGTTCTATCCCTCATTTGAAATAGGATCTACAAAGCTTCCACAAGACTCTCAATAATCTTTTGACTCTCACGTTTTTTAATCTAGGGCTTTCTGCTGTATTGGCTTTACTGTGCTTACAATTCAGCCTGGTTACTTAAAGCATCCTCTTCCTGTTCCAGAACTCTGCTTTCCTTTAGCCTTCTCAGCCTATACTCTCTGATGCTGAAAGGATTTATTTTTTCATGCAGAGCATTTTCATAATTTGGAGAACATATGTTCCAGAATTACATCCCAGTAGATCTCATAATATGTTCTTTGTCTTGCATCTGTTCTATAAAAACAACAAAACATATATATAATTATATCCAATGGCTACAAAAGTCCATATTTTCCACATACACACACACACACACACACACACACACACACACACACACACGAGGAGAAAACCAACAGTTCTTTCACCAATAGTAAAAGAAGGAGAAGGGAGTACATTTGCCAAAATTTTACACCATTTGAAATAGCATTATGTTGGAATTCGGTCACCACTGAGTTCTTTATGGCTGACCACTCATGAGAGCAAACTTCCCAAAGATTGCTGGGCAGAACTTTAATCGACTCCTTTCAATAATTATATCCATTTTACAAGATGATACATTTATTGAAAATTATCCAGTGTTGAGAAACAAAGCATTTAAACCTAATCTTCAACATCTCATGGATTGATCAGCATGGAAAGTTTTCCATTTTCCAAAGTTGGATATTCAGGAAATACCCAAAACTTGTTTTTTAACCTTTATTATCCTCCACAAAACTTCCTGGTGAGGAGTCACATAGTAGGGTATCAAGAAAAATCCAACCCTGAAGGAAACCATTCTGTTATAAGGAATGAGGAAATGTGGAGTCTAGTTCTGGCTCTGACTCTAATCAATGAAACCTTCTCTGGGCCTCAGTTCTCATGTGTGTCAAGTGAAAGGAGAGTCAATGTGATTAAGCGGAGAAAGGGCTAACCGTGGGATTCAGAATGAAATGAGTTCAAGTAGGGATGTAACTATGGGCAGATCACTTAACTTCTTGATATCCCCAAAAGTATTCCAAGTCTATAAATTACAAAAAAGTTACTAATCTGCATTGGTGGAGGGAGTACCCACTCCAGAAGACCCCAACACTGATAAAATCCCAATTTAGAAAGATCAATAAAGAATAGGGCTGCATGACTTCTAAAGTCCTTTTCAGATCAAAAAATCCTATTATTTCTATGAAAAATACAAAAGAAAAAAAGGTGGCAAAACAATCCTTTGTTACTCAGTCCACGCTTCCACAAGAATAGTCTAACACCTGAATACATATTCACTTGAATTTCAAAATCTTTTTACAGTAAGAGCCCCAAATACCCAAAGAGCCCAGAGTTGGCATGCAAATTCTGAACAAATTCCCCAGAAAAGAGGTCTCATTCAACCTATCTATACGATAGCAGCAAATTTTTGACACTGACTTAATCATGGACTTTCTTTGTGTCTTTGCACTTAATATCATTACCCATAAACAACTAGGTTAAAATCAAATGCTAAAAACATGCCACTGATAGAAGAGAGAAGTTGACCATTCTTCTGATTTGGAAATGTTCCCAGTACCTGTGACATCTGATATTAATGATAGCTAGTTTTTATATGGCACTTTAAGGTTTACAAAGTGCTTTATAAATATTTATCTCATTTGATTTTTACAACAACTCTGGCAGGTGTATGCTATTATTACTTCCATTTTACAGATGAGGAAACTGAGGTAGACAATGATTAAGTGACTTGGGGAGGGTCACACTACTAGTAAATGTCTTGGGCAGGATTTGAATGCAGGCTTTCTGAATTCCCAATTGTAAACTCTATCTACTTTGCCACCCAGCTGCCTGGACAATTGTTCTCAATATGTGTGTAAGGAACAATTGCTTATATTCTCCATGCTCCACTTCCAGAATTATGATTCTGTATTCTTATGGTGCTTTAGGTTTCAAAGCATTTTATAATCATTTGAGACCCTTGGGTAGAAGCCTGGTGTTATTATCCCCCATTTGTCAGTAGAGAATATTAGGGTATTGGTGGAAGTGTTAACAGATTTATGGAAGAAAGTGACAGATTAGAGGGAACAATCAGTCTCTAGTCCTTTCCAGAAACTTCTAAATTCCCTAGCCAATCCACAAAGCTTACTATTGAGTCAAAACAGAAAGAAAAAAAGTCTACTTACTCAATCTTTTAAGGGTCTCCTATATGAGTAAATATGAATCACGAGCCCTTATTGAATGATCAAGTGCCTGAGATATTCAAAAGAAGTGAAAGTCTGGAGGGGATGTGGCAAAATTGGGACATTAATGCATTGCTGGTGGAGTTGTGAACTGATCCAACCATTCTGGATGGCAAATTGGAACTATGCTCAAAGGGCTATAAAAGAATGCCTGCCCTTTGATCCAGCCATACATTGTTGGGTTTGTACCCCAAAGAGATCATAGATAAACACACTTGTATGAAAATATTTATAGCCACGATTTTTGTGGTGGCAAAAAACTGGGAAATGAGGGTATGTCCTTCAATTGGGGAATGGCTGAATAAATTGTGGTATATGCTGGTGATGGAATACTATTGCGCTCAAAGGAATAATAAACTGGAGGAATTCCATGTGAACTAGAAAGACCTCCAGGAACTGATGCAGAGTGAAAGGAGCAGAGCCAGAAGAACATTGTACACAGAGACCAATACACTGTGGTAAAATAGAATGTAATGGACTTCTGTACTAGCAGCAATGCAATGACCCAGAACAATTCTGAGGGATTTGTGGAAAAGAACGCTACTCACATTCAGAGGAAGAACTGTAGGAGTGAAAACACAGAAGAAAAGCAACTGCTTAAACACATGGGTTGAGGCAGACATGATTGGGGATGTAGACTCGAAACCACCACACCAATGTAACTATCAACAGTTTGGAAATAGGTCTTGATCAATGACACATGTTAAAACCAGTGGAAATATGAGTTAGCTATGGGTGGGGATGTCAGGGGGTGAAGGGGAAAGTAAGAGCATGAATCATGTAACCATGTTAACTGTTTTAAAAAATAAATATTATTAAATGTTAAAAAAAAGAAAAGAAAAGAAAAAGAAAAATATATTTAAAAAAAGAAGTGAAAGTCACATTTCCTACCTACAAGGAATTTATAATCTATTTGGTAACACAGGGCATAGAACTAAGAGACAATTGGAGGGGCAGGTAGGTGACTCAGTGGATAGCCAGGCCTTTGAGATAGAAGGTCCTGGGTTAAAATCTGGCCTCAGATACTTCTTATCTGGGTGATCCTGGACAAGTCACTTAACTCCAGTTGCCTAGCCCTTACTTCTCTTCTGCCTTAGAATTGATAGTATTGATTCTAAGACAGAAGAAAAGAGGTTTGTTTTTTTTAAAAGAGAGAGAGAGAGAGTTAGGGTATGAGACTTTATACACAAATGTTTTAACCTGAAGTACAATCCATAAGTATGAAAGAACTAAGGGTATTCTGAAAACAGCTCTAAAGAATTTTTAAGGGTTGATTGTTAAATGTTCAGTGTGAGCACTTTAGCCTCAAAAATGGGTGGAGGCTGCATATCAGGACTTCATTGTCTAGAACAGTGATGGGCAAACTATGGCCAGATACAGCCCCCTGAAATGTTCTATTCCACCAGGAGACATTATTCCTAATCTGACGGATACAATGAGCAGGATACAATACAATGAAACTTCGAAAGAGTTGCCTTAGAAACAGACTGACAGATGAGCATTTCCTTTCCTTTGGCCCCCTCTTTAAAAAGTTTGCCCATCACTGGTCTAGAATTTAGAAATACTAGGGAGAAAGTTAATAATGTAAATTAAACTTTTAAAATGTACTTTGCATAGATCCAGTTGTTAAATATTTACCAACACATCCCTCAATAGGACTCATGGCAAGTGAAGGAAGCAAGCAAATACTACAGAGATTACAATAAAATTGTCCCTTTGGACAATTGGGAAGAGCATCTCTAATGTAGTAAACCAGGGATAGAAACATCACAAAGATTGCCAGTTCTTCTATAGGCTTCTTCCAGATATCTTTCTGATCCTTCAGGGGCCTGATGAGATGGTGGATTGGCATATTTCCCTTTCGAAGCCAAAAACCAGAAGAATCAAAGCTTGGATGCTAAAAAAAAAATGATGGTTCCTTTCCCTCAAAGTCCTGAATCCTGAAAATCCAAGAAAAGTAGCAACCCACAATATTACTCTACTTGTAGAACCAGCTTAAGCCAGTGATCAATTGATTAACAGCCAACATATTAATTGAATGGTTCAAAAAACTGAAATACAGACTTTTGTGAAACTTCAAAATGTGAATCAATCAATTGTTCAAAAAGCCTTTTATTAAGTATCTTTTAGGTCCCAGGCACAGTCCTAAAAACTGGAGAGACAAAGACAAAAGCAACAAATACAAACTTTTCCCTTAAGGAGCTTACCTTTTAATATTGTGGGAGAGAGGGCAGGGGCTGACTCTGTCAGGTGAGGGAACCAGGAAAAGCCTCAAGAGAGTAATATGGGGGCAGCTGGGTAGCTCGGTGGATTGAGAGTTAGGCCTAGAGATGGGAGGTCCTAGGTTCAAATATGACCTCAGACACATCCTAGCTATGTGATCCTGGGCAAGTCACTTAATCCCCATTGCCTACCCTTAACACTCTTCTACCTAGGAGCCAATACACAACATTGATTCTAAGATGGAAGGTAAGGGGGGGAAAGAGAGAGAGAGAGAGATGAGCAGAGTCTTGGAAGAAGTCAGGAGTGATGTTCTGAAGACACCTGAGCCCTTTTTCCTAATAATATAATTCAACACCAAGGACAATGGCAGCACTTCTTCCTAAATCTTGTAATCTCATCTTTAATGTGACCCACAAGACCAAGCATCAATAAGCAACCTTCCCCCTCAATCAACCAACAAGTCTCTCTTCATTGACTAGCTATTATATTTAAGTTCACTTCTTTGCTGGATTCATGGAGAAGTGATGAGACATGGTTGGTCCCTGCCCTCAAGAGTAGATAATCTAGATTAGAGAAGAAAAAAACTAACTCAACCAAAGTCATTAGGGAACAAACCAGACAGTATATAATTAAGCACTAAATTATGTGCCACAGACTACTGAACTGAGAATACAAGGCAATTTTTTTCGACTCCAGCCCACAGAGTACTCCCTCTATCCTCTGAATTCACAGCATTTATTGCCTGTACCACCCACTGAGCAATTAATCCTGTACAGTTGCTGTGATGGTAGCTTCTTATATTGTCTTGTATGATCATGTGACTCCTCTATTGTTAGCCTATCATTAGGGTATTTAATCTTATTTCATCAACTAAACACTAAATTTTTAAAGCGATGCTCACCAGAACTTTTTAGATCTTTGCATCACTATCAGTCATCTTTATTTTAATTTATATAATATTTAAAGACTAGTAGGGACCTCCTTCACTCAGGGTAAAGTGCAACAGTCACACGTGGGCTAGTTTCCAGTACTGTTTGACACAAAAGCTTTGAACTGTTTCTTTTTAGATCTGAACCCATTCTCTTGTTAGGTAGCCTGGTAGCCTCTATTTTGGGGGGTTCACCACATTGATACTGGACTTAGGAGGGCCATCTGATCATCTTCTACCATATTGAAAATAAGAACTCCTGAGCCTAAGCGATCCACTGGTCTCAGGATCTCCAGCATCTGGGATTGCAGGGATGTGTATGTGTACTACTATAATAAGTTCATAAAAATATTCTTGAGCATAGACTCCTGAAATAAGAATATATTCTTATTTATAAATAATATATGTGTACTATACATAAACTATATAATAACTAACATTTATTTTTATGTAGTACTTGAAGGTTTTTCAAAGTTTTACAAAATAATTCATTTTATCCCCCAATAACACTGGAAGGCAGATATTGTTATTATCCCATTTTTACAAATGAGGAAACTGAGGCAGTCAGCAACTAAGTGACTTACTCAGGATCAAACTAATAAGTGTCTGAAGTGGGATTTCAATTAGATCTTCCTGATTCCACATCCAACAATGGAAATAGCAGCACCTATCACCCCACCTTCCAATTGGTTAAACACATCCCTTGGGGTCAGTTCATAACTCCCACTTTGAATATTACAACCTTTACTTTCTCTGCTTCATAGTCTTCTACAGTATTGGGAAGATCCCAGGTATTCAGCCAATATATGGCGATTGATTGATTTCTACCACACGTCCCTCTGGACCAGTGATGGGCAAACAATGGCCTTTGGGCCAGATGGGAGCCCCCTGAAATGTTCTATCCAGCCACTCGAAATTATTCCTAACATGACAAATACAATGAGTAGGATACAGTACAATGAAACTTCGAAAGAGTTGCCTTAGAAACAGACTGATGGATGAGCATTTCCTTTCCTTTGGCCCCCTCTTTAAAAAGTTTGCCCATCACTGGTCTAGACAACTGACTCCTAGCCCCATCAGAAGCACTTTACACTATTAGATAGAGAGGATATAAGGACTAAATTAAAATGGTTCTCAACCTGGGCCAATCCCCACCAAGCCAAGAAAATAGGCAGAACTTCCAGAGTCAGGGTTCAAGAGATGGAATATATTTCTGTGTTTGGCTTTTTTCAACTAGTTCCTAAGAGGTGGGAAACCAGGACACACTGTACCGCATTCCCTACAAGC
The DNA here is from genome assembly GCF_016433145.1 of Gracilinanus agilis. Lineage (NCBI taxonomy): Eukaryota > Metazoa > Chordata > Mammalia > Didelphimorphia > Didelphidae > Gracilinanus > Gracilinanus agilis. The sequence goes on along the minus strand of NC_058131.1, from coordinate 119,219,009 downwards.
TAATTTTGTGAACACAAGAACTTGAACCAAATTCCTCCCAGATTCCCTCGATGTTGGAATGAGGCAAGAATTGAACTCTACTTAAATATCACTTCAGAATAGCTATTGGGACTTCTCCAACCTTCTCTTCAGAAGGTCGACCTGTCAGACTTTCCCTTTATACAAAATGAACCTTCCAGATCTGAGTGATTAACATTCTCTACTTCCCTTCACTGGTACTGTCCTCTCATAACCAAAGGTCCCCAAATTAGATGCATGTTCTAACTGATCATTAGCTCAAGGAAACACAAAGATATATGCCTGATTTTTTTTTTCACTAAATCTCCAGTTAGCAAGCATTTGTCTATCATGTTCAAGATACTATTCTAAGTGCAATGGAGGATACTAAAATACTAGCTAGCATTAATAGAGGGCTTTAAGGTTTTCAAAACACTTTACATGTGTCATCTCATTTGATTTTCCCAACAAGTGCTATGATTATCCTCATTTTACAGTTGAGAAAACTGAGACGGACAGAGATTAAATGACTTGCCCAGGATCACACAACTGGTAAGAGTCTCAGGCTGGATTTGAATTCAAGACTTCCTGATTCTGAGTCCACTACCACCATCCAGAAACTTCATGTATATGTAAATGTATAAAAATAGACCTTAGCCTCAAGGAATTTATAGTCCAGAGGAGAGAGAGATAAGAGATTAACATACCTAAATCCATCAAGTCAAGTCAACAAGTATTATTAATTGCCTACTATGTACCACACACTGTGCTAAACAGGAGCCAAAAAAAAAAAAAATCTACTCTCCAGGAGCTCACAGTCTAGTGGGAGAGACCAAAAATAAATAACTATGTACAAACAAAATACCTGCAGGATATATTGGAAATAATCAACAGAGGGAAGGCACTAGCAGAGAATTCAGTGTACATAATCATTTCTATGTTATCTCCTCCATTAGGCTGTGAGCTCTTTAAGAGTAAAGACTAGGTTAGTTTTGGGTTTGGGGTTTTCATTTATTTGCTTTTGCCTTACTTTGTATACCCAGCACTGAGGATAGTGCCTGGACATAATAGACATTTAACAAATGCTTGTAGTTTGACTGAATAACTAACTAAATTATGTTCATTAATTTTCAGGGCAATGGAAGGTTTGAAAAATCCGAAGTGGCTCCAGTTTGGTGAGGGTGGTTTTCAAGCCTATTTTCAATATAATTTTCTTATCTCACCAGCTCAGTATCATGGATTGATGGGGAGATGAAAGGGGGGAGAGGGGTAGGAGAGGGGAAGGAAGCAAGATAGTAATTTTTTTTTAATATTAACAAGGGACAGTCAGAGCCAACCCAGAAATCTGGAGCTCTACTCCCTTCTTTGCTGTCTTCTGACAGCTATAAGATCTGTCATGACCCCTTGGAGAAAGGGAAAGCAATAAAAAGGAGGAGGAAGAGGAAGGGGAGGAAGAGGAAAAGGAGGAGGAGGAAGAGAAGGAGGAGGAAAGAAAGAAGAAGGAAGATAAAACAGGAGTCATGAATGCTCTGGATGCTACTCCAAGCAGACACTTTGTTGTAAGCACCCCAAAGCAGAAACTTGCAAATATAATGCAAAAGAGAAACACTCTAACTGTCTAGTTTTCATTGAGCCTCTGCCATCTCATGGATGCCCAGGATATTTGTGCTGGAAGGCACCTTAGAGAGATACTTTTGCTAGCCCTTTTCTCTTCCTCCACAGGGAATTCCCAGCTGATGAGAGAGTGTCTGCCTGCTGTGGTCCAAGAGAATATACCGATTTGTTTGACAAGCTTGAGAAATTGGACCTCATCCTTGCCAGGCATCTTCCTCAGTGAGCCACTAGGTCCAGGACTCTGGCTTCACAACATTAAAACATCTGGTCCACTCAGTTTAAAAAACAAAAAAGTCAGACCATTTATCTAATGTTATTTAGCTAAAACATCTGGCTAGCTGGCTACATTCTTCACTTTTCAAACAGTTGCCAAGAGGTTATGCATTCACAACCAGAGTCATGGCTGAGAAGGAGCCAGGGAGTTGAGGTGGTAGGAAAGGTTATAAAAATCTTCCTTATCAACAAAAAATACTTATCGATAAGCTATTAAGTCTATGGCATCGAGCTAGGCACTATAGAAACAGCATAGATTTATAAGATACCTCCTCTTGCTCTTGGACCCATAACTAAACTGATTCTATCATCGCACCTAGAAAGGTCATATAAATGGATTCCTCTAAGGTTCCATTCATCATGCCTGTAACTTTACATACCAAAAAGCCCTCCCTGATAACCAGTTGTTTCCCTCTATTATAAAGAAAGCTCTTGAAAATAGGGATTATCTTACTTTTGGATTTTTATCCTCAGTGCTTGTCAGTGTCTGAATGCCTTTCACTCATTCACTCATCCTCAACCGACCCAGGAAGCTAATATTCTAAATGTTTAAGACATAAAAGTAAAACCACCAACATAATCAGATAACATATGCTAAGTGCCATAGCTTTCCAGCGTAAAGATAATAAATACCACAAGAGTTCAGAAGAAGGGAAGTGCCACCAGAGTCTAGGATAATGGGGAAAGTCTTCCTAGGAAAGGAAGCTTTCATCTGGGCCTTGAAAAATGGTTAGGACTAGGCAGAGAAGAGCAGGAAGGACATTCCAAGTAGAAAGGAAGCTGTGGAGTCAAGAATATACATGGTATGCTTAAAGATCAATAACTGGATTCACTTTGTTGCATGCAAATAGGAGAGTAATGAGACATAATATTATAGAGGTTAGAGCTAGATTATAAATTGCCTTAAATGTCCAACTAGGGACTTTGGATTATTTCATGGTTAACTCCTTCAAGCCCTATGGAAGGAATTTCAAAACCAAAAATCGCAGGAAACAAAAGTAATAGGAAAGAGAAGAAAAGAAGACCAGGGTCACGTGGGCCATCTTTGAAGGTAAATGAGATTTAGAAGTACATCTCAAATATTAACAGCATTGAGAAGAGACTGGGGAAAAGGGGTCAGTCATCAGTCTCTGCAATAAAGTTTTCATCTGCAGAATTGATCCTTTCAAGTCATTTAATACACACTATCACACTACAGCATTCAATGAATGATAGGAATATAGTTGTATTAGTATAAAGAGAATAACTAGGAAAGCACTTTACTAAGGTAATAAGTCCAAGATAGTTCATGCTTGCATATTATATGGGCCACTTATCCTTTCTATTCAAAAGATATAAATATTCCCCTCACAGAATGTAAATTCCTTGATTTTTATCCTTGTGTTCCATATCTGTCACACAGTTCCTGGCACATAGTTGGTGCTTAATAAATGTTTATGAATTCATCAGCTGATTGACATGGGGATGCAAAGAGTGCTCTATAACCAAGAGAGCCAAGAGTGGAGATATGTAGTTTTTGGTTTATCAAATTATACCTACAACTACCCATCCCCAAGTACAGTAGAGATTTGGCCACATTTTGGTTAACTTAACACATATAGACTTCTAAACTTCATAATCCAGACTCCCAAGTAGTGCACTCTCTACCCCCACTTCATAGTCTAGTGTGTAGACATGCAGTCTGTCTGACTTTTGTGTAATCTAGCATGGATGCGTGCCGAACAGACGCTTATAAAAGCATAACTCCGTCTTTTAGATACTCCTTTGTTGCTTGGACAAACCTAAATCATGTGTACCCCAGTCTCCTTCCAGAATAGACTCCAGTATTCTAATCATCCCTCCGTGCCTTGTGACCTCCTAAAGACATGAGCCATTGCGGGTTTTTTTTCACCCTATTATTGCAAGATATAAAAGAGAAACCTTTTCACAAAAGTTCCAAATTACTCTTTGGAAAGAAGGAAGATGAATTCAATCAAATTCCTCTGGGATTTTGTAACTCTTGGTCTTTTGGTTTCTGTGAAGTCCCATCTCAAGAATGAGAGTTTAGCTGCTCCATCATAAGCTTGGGATTTTTTTTAATTTTTTTAAAAAATTTATGGGTTTGCCATTTAAAAGTATATAAGATTGCAGCCACAAAATTGAAGTTCTGTCTTACCGAGGTTTTTATGTACTCCTTTAACTAAAAGCAGCTTCACATAAAAAGATCCAGTTTTACAAGTTAGCCATACTCAAAATAGTAACTACTGCCTTAAGGGCTATTATCCCATTGCTACATGATGGATTTAGGGCATATAAATTCCCATTAACACTACTAATAATAATCATCTGATTTGGAAAGTACCCTCTTCCCCAGCCAAGGCACCATACAATTACATACTCCCAATTAAAACATCATAAAAAAACCTAATAGACACAGCCTGAAAACAATTGCCTTCTAAAAGTCTGACCCACCCTACCAAAAAATTCTGATACAATCAGTTGTCTGTAGGGGTGGCAGTAGTGAAAGGGAGTTTTCAAAGCAGAAAGATGGCACATCACAAGTGTCTATCCCACATTTTAGACTCAGAGTCAGTCAAGGTACTACATAGATAGTGAAAAACAAGCTCAAGAAACTGGCAGCTTTTATTTCGAAAGAGTTTTTTGATTCTTTGAGAACAAGAAGTGCTTGTTGAATTGAATTGAATTGAACTGAAGTTAATAGAATTATGTCCACTTTTTCATCAGCAGATTTGATCTTTGCTCGTTCCCAGTGAAATATTTATTGGCGTTAAGCTGAGGAAATCTAACAATGGCATTTTCAGCCCCAAAGTCAAACAAATAATTTATTCAAGAACCCCTCTAGTCCTGGTTACCTATTGGAGGCATGGAATTGGGAGCCTTCCACCTCTCTGCTTCCTCAGCACTCATCCACCAACCTCCCAGGGAGTATCTCTCATTTCTTCTTATTCTATATGGTTGAAGAAGAACAATTTAATCTGCCACTTAAAATGATCTTCTTGTTGTTGATGATGGTGATGATGATGATGATGATGATAATGATGATGATGATGATGACAGTATTTACATAGTGACTTCTATATACCAAGAACAGTGCTAAGCACATTACAAAAAAATATCTCATTTGATCCTTACAACTCTGAGAGGTAGGCGGTATTATTATCCCCATTTTGCAGTTGGAAAATTTGAAACAAAAATCTACCAGCATGCAGTCTAATGGCACTATTATCCATTAGCTGATTTGTTCCTTTAAAAAAAATTTTTAATCTGGCCTCAGACACTTCCCAGCTGTGTGACCCTAGGCAAGTCACTTGACCCCCATTGCCCACCCTTATCACTCTTCCACCTAGGAGCCAATACACAGAAGTTAAGGGTTTAAAAATGAAAAAAAAATGTTAAACCTTACATTCCATCTCAAAATGAATATTAAATATCCAAGCCAGAAGAGCAAGAAGGACTAGTCGACTGGGGTCAAGTGACTTGCTCAGGGTCACATAACTACAAAGTGTCTGAGCCCAGGTCCTCAAATCTCCAGGTCTGATTTTCTATCCACTGAGCTCCCTGATTGCCCCCCGACTTGTTCTTAAAAACCTGCAGACAAGAGAATAGTCAGG
>NC_058131.1:119168522-119208981 GCF_016433145.1 Gracilinanus agilis | reverse complement strand
GGGAAACAACAAATTGGGAAAAAATCTTTATAACGAAAAACTCTGACAGGGTTCTAATTACTCAAATATACAAGGAGTTAATTCAATTGTATAAAAAATCAAGCCATTCCCCAATTGATAAATAGGCAAGAGACATGAATAGGCAATTTTCAGGTAAAGAAATCAAAAGTATCAATAAGCACATGAGAAAGTGTTCTAAATCTCTAATAATTAGAGAAATGCAAATCAAAACAACTCTGAGGTATCACCTCACACCTAGCAGAGTGGCTAGAATGAAAGAAGGGGAGAGTAATGAATGCTGGAGGGGATGTGGCAAAATTGGGACATTAATGCATTGCTGGTGGAGTTGTGAATTGATCCAACCATTCTGGCTGGCAATTTGGAACTATGCTCAAAGGGCTATAAAAAATGCCTGCCCTTTGATCCAGCCATACCATTGTTGGGTTTGTACCCCAAAGAGATCATAGATAAATACACTTGTACGAAAATATTTATAGCTGCGCTTTTTGTGGTGGCAAAAAACTGGAAAATGAGGGTATGTCCTTCAATTGGGGAATGACTGAACAAATTGTGGTATATGCTGGTGATGGAATACTATTGCGCTCAAAGAATAATAAACTGGAGGAATTCCATGTGAACTGGAAAGACCTCCAGGAACTGATGCAGAGCAAAAGGAGCAGAGCCAGAAGAACATTGTACACAGAGACTGATACACTGTGGTAAAATCGAATGTAATGGACTTCTGTACCAGCAGCAATACAATGACACAGGACAGCTCTGAGGGATTTATGGTAAAGATGCTACCCACATTCAGAGGAAGGACTGCAGGAGAAGAAACATATAAGAAAAACAACTACTTGAACGCATGGGTTGGGGTGGACATGATTGGGGATGTAGACTTGAAACCACCACACCAATGCAACTACCAACAATTTGGAAATAGGTTTTGATCAAGGACACAGGATAAAACCAGTGGAAATGTGCGTTGGCTATGGGGGGCGGGGTACGGGGGGGTGAAGGGGAAAGTAGGAGCATGAATCATGTAACTTTGTTAAAAACGAATATTAATAAATGTTTAAAGAAAAAAAGAATTTGGAAAGACAGGAATTTTAATGCCTGTGAAGTTATGAGTTGATACAGCTGGTCTGGCAAACAACTTCAAATTATGTAAAGAAAATGACTAAACTATCCAACTCAGAGATTCCATTGCTAGGCATATACCCCCAAACAAATAAATGACAAAAAGAAAGTAACCATATACATGAAAACGTTTATTCCATTATTTTATGTAATTGCAAAGAACTAGAAACAGAGGAGTATCAATTAGAGAATGACTGGACTCATTGTAGCACTTGAATGTAATGTAATATTAATTACTATCCTGTAAGAAAAAAAGAAAAGAAAAAAAAAAGAAATGATGATCAGAGAAAAGTATAGAAAGACTTCTATGAACTGATTCAAAATGAATTAAACAGAAGCAGGAAAACAAGGTTTTCCAGTGACCACAACAGTACAAATGGAGACAAACATAGTGACAAAACAATATGAAGACTTCAAAATTAGAATATACAAGCTTGCCCCCAAAGAAGACAGAGATGGGAGACCTATGGTTATGGAAGATATTTCAAGACATTGATTAGTTTTGCTGAACTGTTTTTTTTTTGCCTCTGTTTTATTCTTCTTTATAAATAAGAGAAAGAGAAGAAGAAATACATTGGAAAATATAGATGAATAAATGCATGTATGAATGAATGAAAATGTTCTATAGATGATTCTGGATGAATTAAACTGAACAAATAATCTGATCTGGTCATATTTATCCATTTCTGAATATATGCCTTGATTTCTTCAGAGTATGGAGGTAACATGGCACCTCCTATGACTGTCCAAATTTACCCTCAAACTCCTGATATCCTATGGAGAGTTTTCATCCAACCAAGTCCCAGTTTCTTCCCATTGTACTTCATAGGATCGTTAATTTTGAGCTAAAATGAACTTTATAGTCCATTTATTCTAAGACCCTTTTTTTAATACTTGCTTCTGTCTTAGAATCCCAACTAGGTATCAGTTCCAAGGCAGGAGAACAGCAAGGGCTAGGTAATAGGGATTAAATGACTTGCCTCAGGAAGTATCTGAGGCCAGATTAGAATCCAAGATCTCCCATCTCCAGGCCTGGCTTTCTATCTACTGAGCCACCTAGCTCCCCCATGATATTTTACAAATGAGGAAATAGGGAGCAATAAAAGTGAAGGAATTAAGGAGAACTGCAACTTGAACCTGGGTCCTCAACGCCCTTAGCATTGTGCCATGTTTTTTCCTTCATTTCTGATGTTCCTGTCCCTGATTAGCTGCTTCATGAAATTAAAGTTTGCCTCATTTGCTTCAGTTCTGTTTTTCAGAAGAGTTCATTGAAAGGAATGGGACTTTGAGTTGTTTTCTCTTATAAACAACAAGCACTCCACCCCACTGAGCATGTGTGTGTTTAGGACCATCAGGCCTCTCCCTTGACCCAATGACCCAATCTGTAGCCTAAATTAAAAACTCAGTAATGACAAAAATGTTTCAAAACACCAAAACCCTATTTTGTGTGGGACTAGAGGTTAGCGTATGGATGCTTAACTTTAGAATACCAGGTTTTCATAACAAACATGTGTTGCCATGGTGACAGAGTAAGCCTATGTAAACTTCAGGCATTCATATTCATAGAAACTCCTGAAGCAAGACTGAATGTTGGCCCTGACATCAGCACTCTTGCCAAGTTTCAAATAGTGCACAAATTATGCCAGGAATAAATGGGTGTGACTAATACAAGCTTAGAACATCAAAAAAACAAGTTTTTGCCTTGAGGGCAACATTTGTTGATATAGAGGACGGGTGTGTAAAGCATACTTTTTCCCCCCCATAAACCCGTCTGTTTTATTTACACTTCCTAAAAGACCTGCATGCACATTTTTTTCCATCAATTGTACAACTGCAAGTAATCACGTATCATTTCAATCTGTGCGCAAATTCTATTTTAACCCTCGCTCACTTCCTTTGTGTTTGCCTTCCATTAAAGAGCATACATGAGCCAAAGCAGGCATGTCTTAACTCCTCTGGTCCCAAATATAAACTCCAGGGCTGCATAGTTGTCAACAGGCTTTTGAGCTGCCGTCACCTTCAAGGACTGCAAGCGCTGGGGGAAAAAAAAAAAATTCTAGCAAGCTCAGGATGTCAAATTGGTTTCTCTAACTGACCTTTGGTGTGTCTCCTGACTACTCCTCCTCCATCACACTGACCCCCATCCCATGCTCCCCTCTTCTCTTTCACCAAGGTCAACCAGCAAGAAGAGTGAGTCCTGCCCTGGGAAGATTCTCTCCAGAGTCAGAAACTGAAAGCTAATTACTGTAGTCACACTTCTTAATTCACCCGGCATCAAGCCGCTCTCCAGCAGATTGGGTCACCTAGCTATCTCATGCAGGTCACTAAGTTGGCATTTATTTCCTGAGAGAAGATAGCTTTGCAAGGTAGCTGTTCCAACATGAATGGTAATCAACAATAATTATAAGTGATACACCCACTCTGACTCATGAGATAGTGTTAAAAAAAAAAAAAAAGTCAGGATCCCCAGCCAAAGCAGATATGCCTTTCATCTCAGCTCACAATTTAGAAAAGATCTTGGTGGGTTTGGTTTTTTCATACCAATTCACACAGAGAGAAAATGATGTGCAAGGTCAACAGGACCAGTGCCCACCATGTTTTCATTTTCATCGTGCTCCAACACCAACAATTTCCAGAGTGAATTGACAGTAAAGGAAGTATTTATTTCCCTTCCAAGGTTGACTCTGCTTGTTTTTTCCACAGCTTTATCACAATGAAGCCCTGGAAAGTTTAACTACAGATAAGACAGTGGGATCAAACAGCTATCTGGACATTTCTGCAGACTTATCTCTTTTGTGTCCTTGAGATAAGGAAGGAAGGAGTTAGCATTCCAAACTACAGTTACAACCTGTGTGCCCAACTTGCCTCTCCAATGATAAAGGAAATCTAAGGGGTAGGGGGAAGTTGGTGAGTATACCCAGCAAGCTGAACTGATTCAATTCCCTCCTGGAAGAGGGTGAAAAAGGAATCACGAGTAATCAAAGGTCCCTGGTCCTAGATTTGGAACTTATGCAGATTTTCTGTAACTTCTTCTGATCCTCTAACCATGAGGTGAAGAAGAGACTTTTTAGTTGGCTATGGAGCAGGAACTAACCAGAAAATGCAAATCTTTAGGTCTGGCTAGTCTTGGGCCAAGGAGTAGAAGTGGCTGTGGGCCTCCACGTGGGAGGAAGGACTTAGCCCTTCGCTTACCTGTAGCAAACATGAAGCCAAGCTTGCATGATCATGCCATTGCTCCTATCTCAATTGCATCTATCATTTCCTGCTTTTAGAGGAAGGAAATTGCTTAGTGGCTGTGACCTAGTGAGCCTTGAGGAGTCAAGAAAGCAAGCCACCAGAAGCCCTGGTGCTTAAGCCCATGCTGGGATTTGTCTAAAATCAAAGAGTGAAGAACAAAGCTCCAAGCCACTTGCTTGATCCAGGCCAGTAAAAATAGTGATTTAGACCCATCAGCCAGGCTACATTTGTGCATGAACTTTGGTGGGGTAAATGCTATGCAATAAAATCTGCATAGCATCTGAGTCCACTCCCCTCAGGTACTAAAGTGAGAGAAGAGAGAGTTTATCACCAATAAGTTGGGGGAAAACATTTGTACTTCTGTTCTTGCTAGATTTCATAGTAAATAACCCTTCTTAAATGCTAACTACATGACATCAGAGTAGGTAACTCACCCAGGTGGTTAACAGTAATGGGAATAAAACAAAATAGGGACTTAACCCAACAGCATCAGAAAAAGTCATCCCCACAATCCCTCAGGGGTTCCCCTAGGACCCTACATGGGAAATATAGCATTACTCTGGGAACCCAACTGATCAGTATTAGTGGGAATTGGGGAAAGGGTGTGGGGTGGGAGAGAAGGAAGAAAGGAAGGAAGGAAGGAAGGAAGGAAGGAAGGAAGGAAGGAAGGGAGGAAGGAAGGAAGGAAGGGAGGGAGCAAGGGAGAAAGGAAAAGAGAGAGAAAACAAGAGAAAAAAATTTCTGTGTTTTGGTTTCTTTTGGTTGTTTTTTGTTTGTTTCTTTAATCTCAAGGAGCCGGGAGAGAACCAGAATATGCAGGCAGATGAAAAAATGGTGCCCAAATCTGTTTTGCCAATCTACCCCGACCCCTGCTGGTGGCAAAAAACAATATCCAAACTTAATAGTTTGTAAATCACATATCACTCCTGCACCTGTGGAAATAATGGAATAGACAAGGCGAGAGGAATTCCACACTGTGTTCTAACTTTACTATAGAATCTTAAATCATTAAAGAGATTCTATCCATTCCATTCAGTTTTCTATAATAGCCACGATCTCAGTGTGACTATAGACCATAGAGAATATTCAGTCCAACCTGTGTTCAGAAAAGTAATCCCTATTAAACAATGTCTAACAGTGCTCATGCAGTCTTTACTTATATGTCTCAGTTGAGAGAAAATGCACTAGTGACATCTCAATTCACTTTGGGAAACTCCAGTTATTAGGTAGTTTTTCCAGACCTCAAGACCTAAATTGACCACTTTACAACTTCTACCCAGTGGTCATGGTTCTGCCTTCTGGTCAGAAGAACAAGTGTCAACCCTTTTCCACAGGAAATCTCACTGTACATTTGGAAAAAAAAAAAAGAATCATGTCCCCTCACTCCATCTTCTCTTTTCAAAGCTAAACATTTCCAGGGGCAGTTGGATGACTCAGTGGATTGAAAGTCAGGCCTAGAGACAGGAGGTCCTAGGTTCAAATCTAGTCTCAGACGCTTCCTGGCTGTGTGACTCTAGGCAAGTCACTTGACTCCCATTGCCTAGCCTTTACCACTCTTCTGCCGTGGAACTAATACATAGTAGTGATTCTAAGACAGAAAGTAGGGGTTAAAAAAAAAGCTAAACATTTCAAGTTCCTGCATTTGATCCTCAAATGGCATAATCATAAGCTCTTTCACCATCCTAGCTGTCTTCTGCCCATACCTGTTTCTAACTTATTGATGGCTTTCCCAAAATGTGCTCCCTGAACCCAAATACAAGGCTCCTATAGCATCTGATATGGTAGTCATTACAGCTGAACATCTCTAGTCCAAGATACCGATCTCATCTTAGCCAATAAGCATTTACCAAATATTTACTATAGAATAGGCACTGAGACTACAAACACAAAAATTCAGACTGACCCTGTCCTCAAGGAGTTTGAATCCTTACAGTTTGAATTTATAGTTAACTTTCTTTATCATACTGGTAATTCCTATAAATTCATAGGGTAGCTAGGAATACCAGACTAGGAGTCAGGAAGACTCATTTTCTGAGTTCAAATCTAGCCTCAGACAATTAGTAGCTATGTGACCCTTAGGCAAGTCACTTAAATCTCTTTGCCTCAGTTTCCTCATCTGTAAAATGAGCAAGAGAAGGAAATGACATACCACCCTCATATCTTTGCTAAGAAAATCCCAAATGGGGTCACGCAGAGTTGGACATGATTGAAATGGGGGGGGAGGTGTCATGAGAAAAGATATCCAGGATTAACGGTATCCTTTTTTGCTGCCGCACTACCCAGTCTAGAATTTGGGGAAAGGAATAAGGAAAGCAGAGAACCCATGCTCTCCCTTAGAGGATGTGCAGGAGGACCCTGATCAATTTCATTGTTTAGGATGAAAATTGGGGGGGGGGAGTTCAATCAGCACTATCTAGGCATTTTATATGTGAAGGAAACAATTCAGAAGCATTAAGCGCTTCCTGTAAATTCAATTCAATAGCTATTTGCTGAGTATCTACTGTGTGCAATGCTATGTTCAGTGTTATAGAATCATCCCATCAAACTAAAAGCAAAGTGCTAGGCCCTGGGGATAGGAAGACAGAAGTGAAATAATCCCTGACCTCCGAAAGCTTACATTCTAATAAGGAAGGCAATTTGCATGCACTCAGGTATAAACAAAATACCTGCAAAGCAGAGGGAACAAGGAGGTGGTCCACCCAATAGAGTACCCATCCTGGAGTCAGAAAGATCTGAGTTCAAATCCAACCCCTCAGATACTTACTAGTTGTGTGACTTTAGGCAAGTTGCTTAAACCTATTTGCCTCAGTTTCTTCATCTATAAAGTGATCTGGAGGAGGAAATGGCAAACTATTCTGGTACCCTTGCCAAGAAAACCCCAAATGGAGTCATAAAGAATCAGACACACCTGAAACAACTGAACAACAAAACAAAGTAAATAAGAGGCAACCATGAAAGGGGAAGGTACTGGTAGCTGGAAGGAATCAGAAGAGACCTTGTTCAAAAGATGGTATTTGAGCTGTCTTGAAGGAAATCAGGGATTCAGAGAGACAGAGATGAAGAAGGAATGCATGGTCCCAAACCTTATAGAGATTACATTTTGCTAGAGGCACAAGACGTGTGGAAATTATAAGAATTATTCAAAGAAAGAAGATAATAAAATGATCAAGTCAAAAAGTGTACAGCCAAAATGTAAGGTAAAGGGAATTAGTGTCGTGGGACAGCAAGAAAGGAAGAGATCTCTAATGGCTGGAGATATCAGGTAAGACTTCACAGACAAAGGAGGGCTGGAGATGGGCCCAAAACAATGGGGAGAATGAGGAGTACAGACAAAAAATATGCTTTCTTCCCCGCCCCCCAGAAGCAGAAAGAGTCTCCAAGGGCTTTCGCAGTTCCTAGAATTTCAGCCAACCAATACCCTGTTGAGTATTCTAGCTGAATAGATTTCTCTCACCTCTGGACTCAGAAAACAGTGAAGCCAGATGTGTCAAACATGAACTGAAACTACTGAACAGGATTCCATCTGCCCTTCTATCCCACCCCACCACCCCCCGACTTTCTGCCACATTTCCTCACAGAAACACCAAGAAATTCTGGACAATAATCAACTTGTGTTTATTAAGACCAAGGTTCTCAAGACTAACTTCAAGCATTCTCCTCCCAAAAAAGAACCAAATTAACCAATGGCAGGGAAAGCAGCAGGGGCTTCCTCCTTGAATTTCAGGAGAGACATGGGAAACAAATGGCAGCTTTCTCACTCAAATAGCAAATCATACCCATAAACACTCCTCTGCACTTGCACCCAAAGCGGTTTCTTTTCCAGTAATTAGCCCATGGGAGTCTCATGAAATTTGACTTAGGAAACAGCTCCAAATTAGGCCCTGGAGCATGGCCGCCCAACACCTGTCGTCTCACACCTAAGCATACCACCCTGGTGATCCAATTAGCAGGCAGAAGGTTGGAGAGCAAGGAGCAGCCGCCCCAAGCTTTGATTGACCCCGCCTGCCTCCAGTCCCTATCCCCATATTATCTTCACAGTTTGTGCCCTTCCTCCCCTTCCTTTCAGGGCAAAAATTAATTTACACCAGTCCAGGTTTATGGAGATCTTCCTGAGCCAGTCATTCTTCTAAGGCCCAGGCAAGCCATAAACAGGGGTCACTGACTCATCTGGCAAGATCAGCTCCATCCTGAAACTTATTTAAAACTCGTTATGGGGAAGAGGGGAAGAGGAGATGGGGACCAAGAAAAATTAAGACTACTGGCTCCATTATCATTTGGCTGTGAAGCTGCCAATATAAACCAGTTCTCTAGTTTTAGAAACTTTGGGGAAACTTGACTCATCTCTCCCCCCCAACCCCTCCTGCATCTCATATTATTCCTGACAAAGCTAACTAGCATTTAGCTATCAAATGCTCAACTTTAAAGTTGAAAATATTTAGAACCCAGTCAATTTAAAGAAGAGGAAACTGAAGCCAAGAGAAGCAAAAGGATTTGTCCAAAAGTACACAGGCAATAGACATAGCAGTGGATTTAAATGCAGGTTCTGTGATTCCAAGACCAACACTGTTTTCTTCATAGAAAAACTTACTTTTCAGCCTATTTATTCACAGTGAGTACTTGGGGCATAGGAGGTATGTAAAGGTAAGTAAATTACACATGCCTTCCTATTCCTCTAAGTTTTCTCCAGTATGACATTCTCCTTTTTAAAATTAATTTTCCTTTAGTATTATTTTTTCCTCTTATTTTTATATAGCTTGGATACCATTTTTATTTTGTTGTTTTTTAAAGAATTTATTAATTGATCTTTTTCATTTCCATGATCATCATGGAAACTTCTACTGACTCCTCCACTCCAAAACAAAACCCAGTTTGAAAGAACAGAATGAAAGAAGGAAGGAAGGAAGGAAGGAAGGCCAGGTCCAAAAATGTATAATTTCTGTATCTTTTGTCCATCCTACCCTCCTTTACCAAAAGTCTGGTTACTATACTCTGAACTCATAATTAGTCACTGTATTAATAAGTGTTTTGAAGTTTTTCTTTCTTAAAATATTTTTATTAATCTATCCCTCTAACTGCCCTCTTTCAAAAAAAATTTTAATACAAACCATATGGGCCTTTTTTCTTTTTAACAAAAATGCAACATAGGTAGCTATGAGCACAATGGATTACTAATATAAATAACTCATGTTTGGGAGCATCTAGGTGGCTCAGCAGATAAAGAGCCAGGACTGAAAACAGGAGGTCCTAGTTCAAATCTAGTCTCAGACACTTCTTAGTTGTATGACCTTGGGCAAGTCACAATCTCGATTGCCTAATCCTTACTGCCCTTCTACCTAGGAATCAATATCATGTGTTGATTCTAAGACAGAAGGTAAGGGTTTCTTTAAAATAATAATAATAATAACATAACTAGTGTTTATATCATCTCAAACTTTCCAAAGCAATTTCACTCACATTGTCTCCTCCCAATGTGGTCTGGTGCAGATATTATCCACAGTCTTACCTACAAGCAGAGAAAATTCTATTTGGGAGTCATGAATGTCTATTACATAGCACTAGAGTATAATGGCATCATGTACAGCTTTGACTAAGGTGGGAAAGATCATAGGTCTCCCTCACAACTGAGGAAACAAATGATGTGCACTCCTCTGCACAGAAATAACAATACCCACTTCTAGTAGGTGCCCATAAGGATACACACACCATCTCCGGGCAGCCCTATAAAAAATTATCTGTAGCTACATTTGCCCCCCTACTCATCCTCATTCAAGTTTTCTGGTGATCATATCTTCTTGGTCTATAGGGTCCCACACTGGTGCAAAAGACAAAGCATCTAGAGGGAGGTTAGTATGGGGTCTGACCTTTATTCTTGAGGGGGCTCTGCTTCTGGATTACCACTCATCTCTCCTTCAAGATCTATGTTTTGGGGATCTTGTACATCATACTAGTTGGCCCAGCAATTCTTCCAAATTATCACACATGGTACAAACTTAAAGATTTGTATCTGTAAGACTTCTCAGAACCTCTTTTATCTTATACATGCCTAGAGATTTATAGACTGAGATATTATACAATGAGGCTTTTGATAGAGTTCAGGAATATAATAAACAAGCTGAAATTTGGATGGGGGCAGGAGGGGGTTGGGTCTGAAGTCGTAATTTTATGAGGAATTTCCTTATCCCCTTCGTTTTTCTGCCCTATGCCCACTCAAAAAAAAATTATCCTGTATTTACATTGCATCTACTTCCACATTTACAAGTTGACTCCCCCCTTGAAATGTAAGATCCTTGAAGACAAATTGCTTTATTTTTGTCTTAATATGACAAAATCACATAATTTAAGAGTTAGAAGGGACCTTAGCAACTATATACTCTCACCCTGACAAGGGATCATCTCCTCTCTACAAGAAGACCTACAAAGAGAGGAACCTAACACCACTCAAGGCAAACAAGAGGCTGTCTTGTTGATTCCGTGCTGTTTGCTCTATTCCTGCCCCTACAGACTGGTAGTGGGACTGAGGCCAGGGAAGTGAGAAACCTTCCCCCCAATTGTCCTGGGCTTTTCAGCTTCACTCCCAAAACTCTTGTCTATTTTTGATGTTTTTAGCATTGATTCTGTGAAACTATTTTTGGTTGTTTGTGGAGGCTATTAGGAGGGTGAGGAATATTTATACCCTACTCCACCATTTTCCCACTATTCAACTCCAATTTTTATTGTTATTGAAAGGCATTCACAAAACAAAAAATTATATATTGAGAACCTCTCATCTAGTCCAACCCCCTCATTTTATAAAAGAGGGAATATGTTCATAAAAATTCATTTCTTTGTCCAAAGTCACATAGGCAGTAAGTGACTGAGTCAAGATTCAAACCCAGGCCATCAGAGACTATATAGTTTTCCCTACACCAGGATGCCTCCTTTAGGAAAATGGCCTAATTCATCCCCTTTGTCCAGGAAAAAAACCTAGATATTGTTATTGCTTTTTTTTACAAGTAACAAAATACAAAAAGGTTAAATGATTTATGCCTGAAGTAAATATCCACTTAATGGAGAAACTAGGACTTGGGTCTTCTGTCTCACAATCCTTTATATTCTAAGCAAATAAGAATAAGTTATATTTGCTTTATAAATATAAATTGTTTTATCTGCACCTTTCATTTGCTCCTCAAAAAAAACCTCCAAGGTACATAACATGAAAAACTAATCCATATGACTCTGCTGGGTTACTGTGGATCCAGTGTTCTTTCTACACAAAGCTACTTCTCTAGTCTTACTTTTCTATTGGACTACACCGTATTTTTTAAAGGAAATATTTAATCTGTGTTGGGAATTTCTCTCTGCCAATATAGACAAGTCACTCTTCTACAATTTCTCATGTTAGAAAGCTGCCTAGGACCCTGAGAGGTTAAGTAACTTAACTAGCATCACAGATTCAGTATGTATCAGAGGAAGGATTTGGCCCAATCAATCATTCAACATTTATTAAGCACCTACTATGTGATAGACACTGTGCTAAGAGCTGCAAATGCAAAAAAAGGGCAAAAAACAATCTCTATAATGCTTACTGCCTCCTGCTATCATTAAAGTTCAGTTTTATTCATTGATGAGTAAAATATCTTGGTTGCAACCATAGCAAGATGGCCTTGTGAAAATCAAATGTCCCAGGAGGCAGCTGGGTAGCTCAGTGGATTGAGAGTCAGGCCAAGAGACCAGAGGTTCTAGGTTCAAATCCGACTTCAGTCACTACCTAGCTGTGTGACCCTGGGCAAGTCATTTAACCCCCATTACCTAGGCCTTACCGCTCTTCTGCCTTGGAACCAAAACACAGTATTGATTCTAAGACAGAAGGTGAGGGCTTAAAAAAAAAAAAGAAAAAAGAAAGAAAAAACAGGAAAAGAAAAATCAAATGTCCCTACTTATAAAGAATTTATATTCTAATAGAGGAGACAACATAGGACATGTGCATGTAATTTATTTAATACCAATATTTCTGTCATTACTCGCAGTTTCCCTTAAAGGGACATTACTCTTGAAGTTACATGGTAATCTGAACTCAAAGCTGAAAAATTGGAAAATGAATGGGTGTCCACCTGTTCAGAAATGGCCAAACAAATTATGGCATATGAATGTAATAAGATAGTATCATACCATAAGAAAGAATGAAATGAATATTTTCAGAGGAAACTGGGAAGATTTTTATAACTTAATGCAGAATGAAGTAAGAACAAAGAGAAAAATATACATAATGACAACAACATTAGAGAGAAAACCAACTTCGAAAGACTATAAAACTCTGATTAGGATACTGATAAACAATGAATCCAGGGAACTAGAGATGAATCATGCCACCTACCTCCCCACAGCTAGCAGATGGACTGAAAATCTGGAAGGAGGCATCCACATTTGGGGATTTGTTTTGCTGGGCCATGCATATTTGCTGTGAGAGTTTTAATTATTTTCCTATTGTTCAATGCCATGGTTGGGAGAGAAAAAAAAAATTTAATTCTCTAACAAATACTTACAGTTGACTTAACAGTCATTCATATGACTGATTGAATTTTATTTAAACTCTTAGAATGAAGACATTCTTGGTTCCAAGGCAGAAGAGCAGTAAGGACTAGGCAATTGGAGTTAAATGTCTTGCCCGGGATCATGCACCTAGGAAGTATCTGAGGTCTCATTTGAACCCAACACTTCCCATCTCTAGACCTGGCTCGCTACCCAGCTACCATGATTCACTCAATTCTTCAGGAATCTGTGGTTCTATCTGTGAGAGTTCTTCTCCAACAGAAGTACCTTAAGTCTTTTTGCCTTAATAGACTACCTACCATCTAAATTGAGGAACTGTCTCTAAATTGAGGTGGCTAAAAAATTCTATAGCCTTCTGATAATGAGCCTCTTTAAACTTAGCCAGCCTGAAACTTGGAAGACAGACAGACATTCCATCATTGGGTCCATATTCAAAGTATTTTGAGTTGACAGCCCCACTAGAGCTTATTTAACAATCTCAATCTTTTAAACAACCTTTATTTTTAAAGGAATCCAGTATTATTATTTTCAAATCTGTGCATTAACTCAAATTTAAAATCAAGTTTTGCCCAGCAAAAATCCTTAAGGGGATTTAGTTTAATAAATACATAAGAATTATTTTAATGATTTTTTTCTCATTTTTAATTAGCATTCCCAAATGCAAATGAGTGTTTCTACAGTACTTAAAGTACTAAAAAACAGCTTTGTTTTCTTTGTCATTTCTTAACATTAATATGTTGAAAAGAGCACTCTGCTGCAGGTCAGTAGACCTGAGTTCTAGGCCTGGCTCTATCATTAACTACCAATGTAATGTAACCTTTAACAACTTTGGGCCTTGGTTATCTCATTAGTAAAATGAGTTAGTTGGATTAAACTATCTTCAAGCCTCCTTCCAGCTTTAACATTCAATAACTTTAATTTCCAGCCTTCAGTCTCATTTGCTTAACTATCTGGCACTGTCTTCAGAGAAAAAGTTAGTCAAGCAAAGGAAACTGTAGTCAAGTACCAGGAAATTGATTCTTACAGAATTATCACAAACTCCAAATTTTAAGAGTCCAAATTAACGAAGTTTCTAATCTATAAATGGAGTTTATCATTTATGATCTCTCACATACTGACTCAGATTTGAGATATAAATAATACTCCAAAGATAACATGGGAGAGTTTTGGAAACAATTAATTAGAGCTAACATTGTAATTGCATTAAAGGTTCCAAAGCCCTTGACAGACATTGTCTTTTGAACATACTACAGCCCTGTAAGGTTAATTGGAAGACTTTTATTCAAATTTCTTCCCTTCTTTGGGCCATTTGGAAAATAAGAGCATTGAACTAAATAACCTCTAAGATCCCTTCCAATTCTAAATCTGTGATCTTATACTATAATTATCCAGGAAGAATATAACATCCTTGAGGGCAAGGACTATTTGTTTTTGCCTCTGTAATCTCAATAAATAACATAGGACTCGGCACACAGAAAGTACTTAAGAGATTTTTGTTGAATTTAATCAACCCCATTTTACAGAGAAGGGAACTGAGTCTCAGAGAAGTTAAGCACTTACCCATGGTCACATAGCTAGTAAGTGTCAGAGACTCTTCAGACCCATAAGAGACCACTTAGTTCTATGAAATAGTTATACACCCAATGCTTCATTAGAAGGACCTCATTTACAAGGGAATAATCAACCCTTGGGAAGAATCTGGTTTAGCTCTTTTTCCTAAGAGATAACTTTTTTATGTCCCACCCTTAAACTTCTGGTTTTTTTTTCCCTATGTGAAGCTTGATTCTCAATACAGCACATTTCCTTACAGACTGATGCAGCTCTCCATAACCTCTTATTCCCCAAGTGACCATAGAGAGTCTATCATCAACCTCAATCTGAGAAAGGCTTTCAGGATTTAGACTCAGTGACTTCCGTCTGCCAATCCCCTCCGGCAGAAAGGGCATCTTTTAGTAGTCCCTCTGCTGCCCAGATCTTCTTTGCTGCCAATGTCTTCATGTTTTATTAATTTTTAATTGAATTTGTAATTGAGGAATTGGACTAATTCATGTACATTCTGTCTTCTCCTAACTATCCTCCTATGGCTGCAACTATGATATTTTACTCATCAATGAATCGAATTGATTTTAATGATAGTAGGCTGCAGTAAGCCACAGTTGATTGGTAGATTTACTTGAAACTTCATCTTTAATAGTTTTCCATCCATTGTACCCTCAAAAGTGAGGCAAAATTCAAAAGTAGAAGTAGTGAAGCATTAGCCTTTAATCTACAGCCATATTTTCTTTTGTATCTAATGATTCAAGTGTCTAGATTTTGTTGAAGTCCTTGACACCTTAGCCTCAAATTCAATGCAAAATAAAAAAATTGCTTGTAGAATGTTTTTCCCACTTATTTAACAATAATGCATCAGTTAATTCTTCATATGAAAATCTCTCTTAGGTGGGATACATGTAATTTGTAAATACTGAAAGTAAAATGAACTTAGAGTAAGAAGACCTACCATCTACTCTCAGCTCTGCAATTAATTTATCATGTGAGTCTTGACCAACAACAATAACTGCCATTTATTTAGACTCTAAAGGTTCACAAATGACTTTACATGAATATTGTAACTCATAGGTGTAAGATTAAAAATTAATATCCAAAATAATCCAGGTATTGTTTTGATAAGATTTAATAATAATAATAATAATAATAACAATAAGCAAAAGAAAAATAGCCTCAGTAAAAGAGAAAAACTTCTCAGACTGCACACCCAGGAGAGAGCCCAGAGCCATCAGAGCAGAGAGCTCCACTGAGGTCAGGGTTTCCAGCAAATTTATTTCCTAAAATGTAAGGACACCAAGAGAGGACATAACTTAAAGGGAAACTCGGTAATGTAGTTCAGGTATATCAAATTTCTATTTACACATAAGTAAGATTATTATGAAAGCCCAGTAGAATGCCAATTCTTATCTAGTAGTGTCTTGCACAAAAAAATGGGGGCTTGATTGCTGAATTTAAATATCTCTTTTAATACTCATGACAACCCAGCAAATTAGATACAATAGGTAAAAAATAATAATGTTAATAGTAACAATAATAATAATTATTTATATGGCTCTTTAAGGTTTATATTGATTTGCTTCCATTTCAATTGCCTCAGGAAGAGTCTGAAGACTACCTGGCAAGACAAGGTAAATGTCCTTTCTTGAGCTGAACTGCCAAGCATTCAAGCTCTACTGCAGAGAGTACAACTCCGGTGAGCTGGTCACATTGTATGAATGTCAAACACACATTTGCTAGCCTAAAAGACTATTTTATAAAGAGCTCACACAAATAACTCTGCATTAAATTAAAAAGGTTTTGCACAAATAAAACCAATGCAAACAGGATTAGAAAATAAACTAAAAACTAGGGGAAAAGTTTATAACAAGTGTCTCTGACAAAGGCCTCATTTCTCAAATATATAGAAAACTGAGTCAAATTTACAACAATACAAGTCATTCCCCAATTGACAAATAGTCAAAGGATATGAATAAATGGTTCTCAGGTGATCAGATGAAAAAATTAAAACTATCTCTAATCATGAAAAAATGATCCAAATCACTATTAATTAGAGAACTTCAAATTAAGGCAACTCTGATATATCATCTTATAT
Organism: Gracilinanus agilis; assembly: GCF_016433145.1. Classification (NCBI taxonomy): domain Eukaryota; kingdom Metazoa; phylum Chordata; class Mammalia; order Didelphimorphia; family Didelphidae; genus Gracilinanus; species Gracilinanus agilis. Next base: position 119,192,435 of record NC_058131.1, on the reverse strand, counting down.
CTATCAGACTGGCTAATATTACAAAAAAGGAAAATGATAAATATTGGAGGGGATGTAGGAAAATGGGGTCATTAATACACTGCTGGTGGAGCTATGAACTAACTGATCCAACCATTCTGGAGAACTATTTGGAATCATAACTAAAAGACCATAAAACCATGCATACCCTTTGATCCAGCAATACCACTACTAGGTCTATATCCCAAAGAAACCAAAGATAAGGGAAAAGGGCCTTCTACTTTGACAAAAATATTTATAGCACTTCTTTTTGTGGTGGCAAAGAACTGGAACCAAAAGGGATGCCCATCAATTGGGGAATGGCTTAATAAGTTGTGGTTTATGAAATAAAATATTATTATGCCATAATAAATAACAAATGAGGCTATAGCAAAAAAAACATGAGAAGACTTATATGAATTGATGCAAAGTGAAATGGACAGACCAAGAGAACATTTTACACAGTAACATCAATAATGTATAATGATCAACTGTGAGTGCCTTAACAAAGCAAGAATCCAAGACAGTTCCAAGGGACTCATGACAAAAAAAAAGGCTATCAACCACCAAAGAAGGAACTAAGAGAATCTGAATGAACATTAAGGCATACCTTCAATTTATTTCTCTCATTATTTTATATAAGCAATATGTGTCTTCTTTCATAACATGATGAACATAGAAATATGTATTGCACAATGGCACATGTACCACCTACATCATATTACCTGTGATCTCAAAGAAGACAGAGAGGTAGGAGGGAGAGAACATGGATCAAAAAGTGTCAGAAAACTATTATTAAAAATTGTATCTACATGTAATTGAGCAAAAAGTATAATTCTAAAAGAGCTTTAAAAAGAACTTACACACAAATCGAATGCTCATATAGAGATCAGAAGAAGCAATATAAGGATACGTTCAAGGTCTCTCTGAAGAACTTTGGTATCAATTATGAGACATGGGAGATACTGGCAGAAGATCATCCAGCATGACATGCCCACATCAAAGAAGATGCTATGAGCAAAGCAAAATTTCAATAGCACAAAATAAACATGAGATGTGCATATTTGGAAACAACTCCATCCCATATGTGGTCTCATCAGCCACAGTTGGACAGCCCTGTACATTGACCCCAATCTTGTAATGTCATTTTGATCTTCTTCCAGTATGAAGGACAACCACCAACCAACCAAGAGATTTGCAAATATTTCCTCTTTTGGTCCTCAACAACCCCATGAGGTAGATTACTATCTTTCTTATTTTAAAGATTATGAAAATGAAGTAAGAGGTTAAGTGATTTTCCCTGAGTCGCATAGCAGTAAGTACCGCAGTCAGAGTAAGCCCAAATCTTGCTCTCTATCCATCTATCTATGCCACCTAGCTGCCAAAGGTATTATTTTCCTTATTTTATAGATGAGATAACTGAGACGTAGAGAAGTTAAAATCCCTCTCTCATGGTCACTCATTTTCTCATTTGATACAATATGTGAATACTATCCAAATTTTACAAATGAGGAAACTGAAGCAGCACAGATTAAATGACTTGCTCAGGGTCACATAAAACTAGTAAATGTCTAAAATCAGATTTGAATTTCCTGATTCCAGGCCAGATGCTCTATCCAATATATCATCTAGCTAAATCTAGATCAGCAAATGTTCTGTAAATTAAAGCCTTAAAGCATTGCCTGGAATACATCTGGCTAAGGTAGCCTCCTGAATGGGAGGGAGACAGCCCTGATCCCAAACACCTACTCTAGTAAAACACTAAATTTCACATCAGATTAAATAATGATCAAGAAATCTAATAAGAAACTACAATAAGGAATTTCTTCCACCCCAGCACTACTCAAGTGGTAAAGCCAGAATACCTGAAGACAAAAGAGAAAGAGTCCACCAGCAAAAGTAAGTGCCAACATTGGCCTCCTGGGGCAATAAGGGATGTCTGAAGGCAGCAAAAGTGGAAAGCTCCCCTGGAGAAAAGCCAGGCTGGACAAAAAAAGTCCAATGGCAGGAACTCTGAAAGTAAAAGGTAACACAGTGACCAAAAATGGGTACAATGGTGAAACATTGAGAGTGGGACAGGTAAGGCCCAGGGGTTCTGAGGCCCCTTACAGTCTGGAATGTAGGGACCGTGGAAGATCCAGCATTCTGAACCTCAAAGATACAAGGAACCTAACCCAAGAGATGGAGGTCAACACAGGAACCCAAGACACAACTACACAAAATGTTAGACAAGAGACTGAGATGCCTCAAAGCAGTACATGATTAATTGTCAAATGAGAGTTACCGATTCTGTGAGTGACAAAAAGCAAGAAGAATCCAACACTCACTTTTTCCTCTTACTGAATATAGGAAAAAAGAATGTAAGAATATGTTGAAGAAAATCCTATAACCATCCCTATTCATATATGATACATCATTTTAAAAATAGTTACTTGGAAAGCATCAGAGGATCTGCTTAGTGGTAACCCTAATTACCATCAAGGTTGCCAGGTTTCTGTGGGCAAATGTTGCCTCTGTTCCTGTTGTGTGTAGAGGGAATACCTGAGATGGTATATCCCCACATAGGGAAACTGAGGAGCTTGCTTCTAAAGGAAGTCAAAATCACATGGAGAAGAAGGGTCTTATAGAGAGTGTGAAGAATTCATAAATATTCTCCAACTGGTCCTAGTCTTTGAACCATTTGGTTAGAAGACTATGACTGGCTATTTGCATTTCTGGTGGCTCAAGACCTCTCGCCTTACAAAATTGTTTCTCACCAAGTGCTGCCTGGTGGTTTGATTGTTTTGTTGACCGCATCTGGTAAGAAACAGTTCTATAAGGGGAGAAACCTTGGGATCCTCTCCTTAAAATCATGTGACCTCCAGAAATGGATCTCAGTCCTGGTGTTCTGTATTTGATCTTTTCCATTCTAGATGAAAAGATTGGCACTTCAATCTTAAGAATTTCAAAATGTCAAGAAGAAGTCTTGTGTCCCAGCAACCTGGAATCTGGGTTTGGGAGTCAGTTTTGATACCCCGAGAAGCAAGGAATAACTTTTGGAAGTGACTCTTAGACTCTATCCATTAGGTAGCTGAGAATAGGATTCACCCAAAAGTCATGCTTCATCCCAGTTTTATATGGTTGGACCAATGCTATTGTGGAAAGCTGATATTAATATGAACCTCTTTTTGGTCCCCAAAACAACCTTTTGATTTTAAGGCAAAAAAAAAAATCTTAGCTTTGAAACTCTGGACTGTATGTCCCTGAGACCACGAATGGAGTCCTCCCTCCAAGCTAGTAGACATTATTCATGTGGTGTGCAGCCTTCCTGAGCATCTCATGGTTTCTCCTATTATCTGGGAGACCTGCCTCTTGTCCAGACTGAGGTCTGAGTCCACCAATCAGAGAGAATCAGGAAAGGAATGTTACATAAAAGCATAAAATGGAGGAAAGGACAGGAAGTCTCTGTCTTCCCTGGGAACCATAGACTAGAGAGGGCATGTAGTTTGGCTCAGAGCTGGCTTGGCTGACTTGTAGAGGAAGTGGCTAAAAGAGCAAGCTGTCCACATGTGGCTGTTGCTTCTCTGTTTCTCTGGCTCTTTTTTTGCTACTTAATAAAAATTATAAAATGAAGAAATGGTCTTCAGAGAATTTTAATCATAACACTGTATAGAAACAACTGAGATGGTTCCACTCCCCACCCCAGAGAATGAATTTATATTTTGTTATTGTTATTCAGTCATGTCCAACTTTTCATGACCCCATTTGGGGGTTCTAACAGAGACATTGGAGTAGTTTGTCATTTCCTTCTCCAGTTCATTTTATAGATAAGGAAACTGAGACAAACAGGATTAAGTGACTTGCCCAGAATCACACGGTTTGTAAGTATCTGAGGCAGAATTTAAACTGAAGTCTTCCCAACTCCAGGTTCAACACTCTATCCACTTCACCACCTAACTGTCTGGGGTGATAAAGGTAAGAATATATCCTTTAAAGTATTGGGAGAAATATTTACACTTTGTTCTTGATATAGCTTGGAAGTAAATATCCTTTTATAAAAGCTAATTGACATTGTGATTAAAAGGAACTGGCATGCTAGTGACTCATTGGTGAATGGAATAATGCAGGAAACACAGCCAGTGGAGGCTTGAGCCAATGGTATTAGAGAAGAAATGCTCACAATTCACCCCAAGTATCCCTGGAACTCTAAAGGCAGATGAAGTAGGTTTGAATTCAGAAGAGAAAGTCACAAAGCAGATGGCTACATGCTACATGTGTTGATTCATTCCTACTTTTAGGCAAATGAATATATTGAAAGAGATGTGAATCCATTAGCTCAAATCCAGTTGCAGATACTTACCAGTTTTGTGACCCTGGGAAAGTCAATTAACCCTGTTTGCCTCAGTCTCCTCATCAGTAAAATGAGCTGGAGAAAGAAATGGCAAACCACTTCAGCATCTTTGTCAAGAAAACCGCAAATGGGGTCACAACTGAACAACAACAACATATAGATGTACATCTGTGTATACAGATATGTACATGTGTATTTACATACATATATATACGTGTATCTGTATAAAAGCATGTGCATATACATATTTGTATTTGAACATAAATATATACCAAAAAAACTATTAAAGTATTTTATTTTACATTCCAGAATTATAATGTGTGTTTTTCCTACTAAAACATCGCATTTGCAGAGGACAATGGTTCAAATTCCATTTCTACTACTATCTGCTTGATCTTGTTCAAATCACTTTAAATCTCTGGGCCTCCGTTTCATCCTCTGTGAAATAATAGGTTTGAATTGGATGACCTCTTTGAATTGGATTCCAGCTTTGAATTCTATAAGCGATGTTTCCTTAGGGTATTGAATATTTAGCAATAACATCTAACTCTCTTATTTAATCGACACTTCTAGTACGCCTCCTCCTTGTTTTGTATTTAATGAAAGCATTAACTGAATTAAGACAAATGTTCAGAACTGAACATCGAAATAAAACATGCCCATGTTTTGATAGTGCTTGATCATTCGCTGTAAGATCAAGACTTACAAGTTGAAGAATAAATGTATACTGACACATCAAAAGCATTTTCTTCCCTCTGAAATCTTATCTGTTTGTGCCACAGACCTTGGAATTCTCATGTATGTTATCGTGAATACCAATGATAATTACGTGTTTCTCAAAAGGCCATTTACATTATCAAATAGCCTTCCCCACTTTGTTCTAATATGTCATCTTAATTGAAGTGTTGGAAAAAATTCAACTGATGTTCACATGGCCAAAATCACAACTAGTTTTAGAGTAGATAGAATGTGCTACTTAAAAGTGATTTCCAAAGAACAATTCATTCAAAGGACAGTCTGATTTGGAGTCAGAAAGAGAGAAGAGGAAAGAAAAAGGAGAAAGATGAACTATTTATCTTAAAATGAAAAAAAATCAAAGGAAAGAAAGGAGAAGAGAAAGGAAGAGAAGGGAAAGGAGAGGAAGAGATGGAAAAAAATGTGTAAAATTCACAAATCAAACAGCAAATTGGCCCAGGGATCTCAGCGCATGGATTCTGAGCAAATCAATCCCAATTCAGAACCTCGATTACAAGATTAATACATGAACACTGGGCAAAATGTGACCTCTTTAAACATCCATAGGTACTTATTTTGTTCAAACAAGTATTCTACTTGACTACTTACTGGCATTTCAGATGCAGTTTGTGGAATTTTTCATATCCACTTGTGTCCATTCTGGACTCCATAGAGGGCAGGAACAGCTGGAAAGCAAGTACCTCCAAAAGTCTCCATATGTTTGATCTTGTGACTAGCATATGAATGTTCTCTTCCCTCTGTTGAACAAGTAAGGATGACAAAAATGAAAAACCTTTCACAGGGGTTCTCTCCTTCTATACAGTATTCTCCCTCTTGGAAATGGGCTACTTTAAGGATCACCAAAAAGTCAACCATACTTTAAAAGTCCATCTTGGACTTGCTGAATCTCTAAGATGGAAACTGTCTTCACAATTCAGTGGAATTCTCATCAGGAAGAAATCTAAAGCTAAGAGATGCCCCCATCCTTCCTTCCTTCCTTCCTTCCTCAATTTCCCATCTCAACCATCACTCATCTACACTGCCACCTTCACTACCATTGCTGAATAAATATACATGCTATAGGCACTAACTGTAGGTATATCTCAAGTCTCTGTCTTGGGCCCCCTTCTCACATGACTTCATTAACTCCCATAGATTCAACTGTCTTCTTTATTGCAAATGACTCCCAGACCTATGTATGGGGTCTAGACTCCCCTGAGTTAAAGTCCCTCATCCAAACTGTCCATTGGACATGTTAAACTGAGTGACCAATAGGCATCTCAAACTAAACATTTCACAGACTCATTATTCAGAGGTTGTCTAGGACAGCCACCTCTTTTTACAGATGAAGTCACTGAGGCCCAGAAATATATAGGGACTTGCTCAAAGTCACACAGGCAACTTGCAGCCGTCTAGAACTTAAACTCAAGTCCTCCAATTCCGAATATGATACTCTTTCCTCTGAAACATGGAGTAATCGTAAGGAGAACCATAAAGATAGAGTATCCCATAAACCAAGGCAAAAAGAAAGTATCAAGAAGGAAGAAGGTGTCAAGTATCAAATGCTACCAAAAGGAGCCCAGTGACTGAGAAAAGGTAACTGAATTTGGTGATGAAGCCATTAAGGACCTTAGAGAGCACCAATTCAGATCACAAGGGGTTGGGGAATGAATGATGAAGTAAGTGCAGTGGGCATATTTCTAAAAGCTCTGCAGTAAAATGAGTAAGAGCAAGGAAGTCCTCGAAGGAAAGCTGGAGAGTTTAGTGCAATTCAGGAGGAAGGATTTGATTTTGGTTTTGGTTTTTTAGGATGCAAGCCCTGAGATGCTCCTGGAATAACTGGAATATGTTAGTAAATTGTGAGATTAAAGATGCATGAGAGGGGGGCAGCTACATAGCACAGTGGATAGAGCACCAGACCTGGAGTTGGGAGGACCTGGGTTCAAATCTGACCTCAGATACTTCCTAGCTATGTGACCCTAGACAAGTCACTTAATCCCAGTTACATAGCGCTTACTGCTCTTCTGTCTTAGAATTCATACTAAGACAAAAAGTAAGTGAATATTTTAAAAGATACATGAGAAGGAAGCTGATGGAGCAAGGTTGTCAGGAGGAGACAAAATCAAGAATACTGATGGAGGATTTAGTATTGACAAAGAAAGGTCATGTCTTTTTCTGCGGTAAGAAAGAAGATAGGATGGAGGAGGTCATTGAGAGGTCCAAAGGAGTGGAGAAGGAAAGTTGAGGGAACTGACACAGAATTATCTCTCTTCCTAAGTAGGAGACTGCTGAAAATGAGGGAATAGAGCATTAAAGATTTGAGGAGAAAATAAAGGATTCGGAATAATCATTGTAGGTAATGTCATAGAGAATCAATAAGAGATAGATGGAGAGACTGCTGTGTAGCAGTTAGGGCCCATCTGACATTAGAGAGCATAAATTTTTAGTGACCCCTGTCAGTATGAATTCATTATTACCCCAGTAATATTTGGCCACTAATGAGTAATAACTGAAGAATTGAACAATGAGAATGTTATTGGGGCATGAATAAGCAGGATAAGAATACAAAGAAGAGAAGAGGAGGCTCAGTGAGGCTACTCACAGAAAGCCTTCCTTCCCCTTGACTTTGCCATCAACCACAAATGTTCCACTTCCTTATTCACAAACTCTTACATTTCTTTATATAACACTTTATCATTCCATTTTCCCCTGTGTCATCACCACTCATTTGCTCTTCATCCTCACTATGACCTCCATTCCTTCAGTCCTTTTCTAGGCCAACCCTGGGAAACAGGTGCTATTATTATTCCTATTTTACAGATGAGGAAACTGAGGTAAAGCAAAGGTTAAGTGACTATTCAGAGTCACATACCTAGAGCCTGAGTTAGGATTTTAACTCAAGTCTTCTTGACTTGAGGTGCAGTGCTCTATCTAAAATGATATTTAACTGCCTTTTCCTAGTTCTCATACATCCTGACCTCTCTGAAGTATGTGACACTGTTGATCACCTTCTTCTAGATAGTCTTTCCTCTCAGGGTTTTTGTGGCCCTATCTTCTCCTGCTTCTCCTTCTAACTACCCAACTACTGGAACTTTATTTATGCTCACAAGGTCTCCAAAAGGTAGTTGGGAATACAGGATTGGAACTCAGAAGAGAGAACAAGGCTGACATTATTTTCATAGAAAAAAATAACTGAATCCATGGAAATTGATGAGATCACCAAAGTGAGATAGTATAATAAGAAAAAGAGAGCCTGGGGAAGAATCTACTAATCATAGGTGTCTCAAGAGGCTCTTTTTTTCCAGTATACTATTTCACTTTGGTGATCCCTCCTCTCTCTTCTGACTTCCAATCCTGTATTACCAATTATCTTTTGGACATCTTGTAGGCATCTCAAATTCAATATGATCAAAATAGGCATTAATATACTGCCTCCCATTCCTTGCCCTCTTCTGAACTTTCCTCCTATTAAGAAGGTCACTGCCATCTTGCCAGTTGCGCAAGCTCACAACTTCAGTGTCATTCTCTACTCTACTTTTTCACTTTCCCCAAATAACCAGTGCATTGCCAAATCTTGTTCTTTCTCCCTTCACAATGTCTCTAGTATATGTCACCCTCTTTCCATCTATTCATTCACTATCCTACTTCAGGTCCTCATTACCTCTTGTCTGGACTATTGTCATAACCTTCAAACTACTTTCCCTCATCATGTCTCTCTCTCCCTCAGCCATTACCTAGTCATTTTCCCAAAGTTCATATCATACACTCAGTCATCACAGAAAGAGGGAGGAAGGGAGGGGGAGAGAGAGAGAGAGTCAGTAAACTCCAGATGCTACATATTATTTCCACCTAATATAATGAATGAGTAGATGAATAAAAAGCATTAAGTCCTGACCATGAGCCAGATACCAGGTTAAGTGCTAGCAATACAAATTCAAGCAATCAAGAGAATCTCTGTCCTCAAAGAGCTTACATTCTACTGAGGGAAGACAACAGATAAATATTTGGAAAACCTCCAGGACATGGCCTAATTCTGGAAGGATAAGGTAAAATTCCATCTATTAGAACTCATCAGGGGGGTTGGAGTCCCAGAGGGAGATGATAAGGATGACCTGGATGTAGGCAAATGGTTTGGAAATGGCCAGGAAATCATTTGATAATCTGGTTCCAGACAAGTAAAGCTCATCTCATCTCTCAAAGCCTAGAATCTCAGTGTTTAGCATTTAAATATTTTCCTAGGCTTTCTACATTTTACTCCCATCCTGTCCCCTGTCACTAACTGATCCAGTTGAGATGGCTTATTTGCTATTTCTTATACAGGGCACCAACACCCATCTTTGCATTAGTCATCCCATGTATAGAATCCTATCCTTCCTCATCTCTCCTCATTTCCCTGGCTTCCTTCAAGACTCATCCATGACCCCCATTGCCCACCCTTACCAATCTTCCACCTATGAGACAATACACCGAAGTACAAGGGTTTAAAAAAATTTTTAAAAAAAAAAGAATCATCCAACTTCTCCCTGCCCAGAACCCTTGAAGGTTACATAGAAGGTTCCTTGAGGTCACCAAATATTGTCCATTTCCCTTAGTATGTATGGGCAAGCCAATATTGTCTGTCTCTGCCATGACCTATTCTGCCATCTCTTGTGAAGATCAAATGAGATAATGTATGTAAAACCTTGAAGTGCTATGTAGATGATGATGATAATGATGATGATGATGATGATGATGATGATGATGATGATGATGATGATGATGATGATGATGATGATGATGATAATGTAGATCACCCCTTGGGCTAAGAAAAATCCATTCTCAGATCTCTGGTCTCAGACTTGTGCTCAGACAGCTATGGGCTTTTGTGCTTACATTTAACTCCTATGTACTCCTGTCCCAAGGCTTTCATTACCAGTTCCTGGGGGGAAGAAGATCATTTAAATTCACTGGTGTCCTAATCCCTACCTAGAATATAGGTCTGTTCTGTTAAGTGCTGGTCTGTCTTCTCAACAGGGAAAAGATAAATGGACAAAAAAACCTAAAATGTTCTGCCAGCTCACTTTACTAGACCATGAAAAGGAACTTGTTTCTCAAGAGTCTGTCTCCCTGAGACCCAGTTGCCCATTTTTATCTTATAGGAAGCCTCATTCCTTGCTTTTTTTAAGCATTAATAGCTGATCTAATAATTTATTCAGTAGATAAGAATAGGAGGCACTCAGAAAAATATACTTCTTTAGCATTCAAGAATTAATAGAGAAATCTAGTATAATCCAGAAGGAAATGAGGAAAAGAAAGCATTTAACAGGAAGACATTTTTCTAACTCACTCAGAGGCATATAGTTGGAAGAGTACTGAGCTAGGAATTCTGGAAAACTCAATTAGAAGTAAGTGTCTCTCACTGATTGACTGTAACCTTAAGAAAATCACATGACTCCTTTAGGTCTCAGTTTCCTCATTTGTCAAAATGAAGATTTGTATTAAATTATACTTAAGGTGCCTTTTGGCTCTAAGAACTTATGAATCTTGGTTACTCAAGATAATTGATACAATGAATGTGAACAAAGTACGTGAATGCATCTGTTACTATGAGAGTGAAGTACTGACTAAAACACTAATGCTTTCTTCTCCCCCTGGAAATACCCAGCTCAGAGCCTTTATCAAAGAAGGAAAGGCAGAAGAAATGTGGAAGAAGAGCTGTCATTATTCTTTGTTTTTTCCAGGGATTCAAAAGATAGCTCAGTGGGTCAGTTCAGAGAAAGAGTCATTGAATTCTAAAGGGAAAAGTTAACAGAGTTAAGCGAGGCTGAGGGTGAGAAGGACACTGGGAAGGACAGCCTTCTTCCTCATGTTGTCTGATTTTTTCATTCCCTGAGAAAGAACAAAATGACCTGAGCAAGGAACCCCTCGGAGCTCACTCTTCCTGTTCTTACAAGGTGTTAACTAGTTGACCAACACAGGTAAAAAAGGTGGCCCAGAGGGGGTTCCTTCCTATAGAGAAAAGCAGGAAGTGTGACGAACTTAATGTTAAAACCCCTCATGGAGCTGAAGAGAGATTCCATGAAGTAAAGGGGGATCCATTTAATAGAAGTGAGACTGGCAGCTGGGGAATTGAATGAGTTATTCTGTATGTGGTATATATGTGTGTGAGTGAGTGGATGGAAGGGAAGAAAATAAACATTTTTATAGCACCTACTATGTGCTAGGTATTGTGCTAAGCACTTTTTTGAGAGAGAGACAGAGAGAGACAGAGGGAGACAGAGACAGAGGGAGACAGAGAGAGAGAGACAGAGAGAGAGAAGGGTCATGGGAATTAATTTCTTTTCTTCCACAATGAATTCAAAATCTTATAGCCTGGAAAGTAAGGGAAATCCCAGGCTGATTTCTGTAAAGCACCAATTCGAGTGACTTCATTATCCTGTATCTGCTCTTTCACAGCCAACCTCTGAGAAAAAGCTGTCTCTACTCAATTGCTTCCACTTCCTCTCCTCTCATTGGTTTCTCAATCACTTACAAACTGGCTTCTAACCTCATCAAAACTGAAATTATTCTCTCCAAAGTCATCGATGATCTCAACTACCTGATTACCTTTTCTTAGTCCTCATTTTTTACCTCTTTGCAACATTTGACACTATTGACCACCCTTTTCTCCTGAATACTCTCTTCTCTGAGATTTCATGACACTGCTTTCTCTTGGTTCTCCCAATTTTGATCATTCCTTCCCATTCTTCTTTTTTGGTTCCTCACAAATATACCCCAAAACTCTCTCCTGGACTCTCCTCTCTCCTTTCTCAATATTCTCTCCCTCAACCACTTCCCTTGGCTACTATGGATTTAAATATCATCTCTATGTAGACAACTGCCAGATCTAAATATACAGCCCTACTCTCTCTCCTTAGCTTTAGTCCTACCATCACATTTCAAATTAGATATCCTATAGGTATCTCAAACACAGCATATTCGAAACAGAACTAGCCACCTTTCCAATCATCAAAACCCTTTTCTCCTCCAGACTTCCCTGTTTTCTGTTGAGGGCACTACCATTCTTCCTGTCACCAAAATTTGCAACCTTAATGTTAGTCTTAACTTCTCATTCTACTTCACTCCACGTCTCTAATCAGTTGCTGTCTTATCATTTCTACGCCCCACAACATTTCTCACATTAGTCCCCCACTACCTACACAACCACCATTCTACATCAGGGCCTCATTACTTTTTGTCTGACCTATTGCAATTGGTCTACCTGCTTCAAGTCTCCTTTTTAATACATCCAATAAGCTAATGTCAAAGTGATTCTCTTAAAGTTGTAGGTATGACCATATCACCCCACTATTCAAATTCTAGTAGCTCTCTATTATAATAGAGTATTATAGGAGAGAACTATGGGAGCTGTTGGCATAAAACTGTCCAGCATGATATGCCTGCATCAAAGGAAGTGCTGTGCTCTGAGCAAAGCAGAAGTGCAAGAGCTCTAAATAAGCATGAGATGCACAAATTTAGGTACATCTCCATGCCAAACATTCATATGATTATTTGTGCCTGACTTATGGAAGAACCTTCTGAGCTCATATTGGTCTGATCAGCCACAGTAACACATACTATACGTGGTTCCAAAATGTCATTTTGGTCCTTCTCAGGTAAAAAGAACAACAATCAACCAACCAACTTCTAGAGTCAAATATGAATTTCCCCTTTTAACTGTTAAGGTCCTTCACTACCAGACAACAACTTCCCTTCCTGGTTTTATTATTGTTTACTCCTCATAACACCTTCTACAATCCAGCCAAAAGCTCTTGCTGTTCCTTATATGACATTCCATCTTTCTTTTCTTTGCCTTTGTATTGACTAGAATTCTCTCCATCCTCCCTGAAACCTTTTAGAATCCCTCATTTCCATCAAAGCTCAGCTCAAGCACCATTTTCTTCATGAGACCTTTTCTGATCCTCCCCATCCACCCCACCCATGATATTAATACATTCCTTCCTCCCTGGAAAAAAATTATAGGATATTTTTTATATTTTTATCTGTGCCTATCTTAACTTTGTTGATAGAAAATAATATCCTTGAAGTCAGGAAATGTTCCTTTTTATCTTTATATCATCAGAGATTAGTATAATGCTTTGTACAACCTACTTAGGTACAAATATTTGTTATTTGATTAAAGCATATTAAAAGACTACCCAGATGAATGAGTGTCGATTAAGTCAGTCAATAGAAGTTGATAAAGTCCATCAAATTAGCCCATCCAACCTAAAGTAAGTGATAAGATGCTATGCTCTGATGCATTTTTCAAGTAAAAACTTTGATTGTTTACTATGTCAACAAGACCTCCTTAAGTGTAATAAGAAGTCTGCTATGGATTGGCTGAAGAACTTGGTTACCAAAACTATCAGCTTCATTGGATCTTCAAGTACTGTTTAGTTAAGAGGGGAGAGTTTCCCCAACTAAACCCCTGAGAAAGAATCAGTGATGGGGGGTGGGGGGAAGGAAAGTCTCAGCTTCACCTTTGGTCTCCATCTCAACTTCTACCCCTTGGCCAGACGAGTGCCTAGAGAATTGTGTACTTTCCATTGGCATCTGAGTAGCATCGTAGGATTGGATGAAGGCAGTGTCTGCTATGAGAATAAAAAATACATTAAATGAGATGAGGAATATAAATTCAAGATTCTACAACAATGTTCTACATTCCTAAAGGGAACATTTTGTGGAATTTTATCAAAAAGATTTCCAGGAGTTGTGAATTTCCCCACTTTGCATATGTACTCTCTAAGTTTGAGCCCTGTTTTCCCTGGACTCTTCATGTTCTTGTGCAGGAATATATTACAGTCTTGTAGAGAAATATTTTTATCAACTATTCTTTCTTTTAAAAAATGAATTAAGACTAATTGCCTAGTTGATATCACTGATAATCAATGCAGAAGGAGGGAAAGAACCATACTTGTGGAGACTCATGAATCTATATATTAGAATCAAAACTACCTCTAGATCCTGAAAAAGACATGATAGCCACACTCTGGGGACTTGACTAACAAGGGAATGGGAATTGAGATAGTAGCTCCAGAACATGAGTTACATACAAATTATGAAACTAGTGTATAGGCTGTTCAGAGACAACTAGCACCCCTAGTTTAAGGACTTACTGAACACTTTTCAAGGCTGCTCATCCACCTTTACAGTATACCTATCACTCAACTCTTACTTGTGGCTCCAAGAAGTTGTAGCATGCATAGCAGCAACAGCCTAGTAAACTGTATTAGCAGGGAGCTAGATCAACAATTTGTTCTAAAGGCTATAAAGATGGCTGAGGCAGGTGCTAGAGAATGCTTAGAGCTTGGGCAGACATAAAAGATGCCAGAAACATCCAATGAAACCCAGATCATCACCAATCATCTTGACTTTTGCTTTGCCACTGGACTTTGGTGAATCTGGAAGAGAATAAGGCTGATGACTTTGAACAACTCTGCCTCACTTAAATCCAATTCATGTGTGGATCAAGATATCACCCCATGATGTCAAAGGTTCTCTTCAAAATAAAGGATGAATGACAACAACAAAGCTGGCACAGACACAATATAAGATAGTATTGTATGATTTTTAATGCCTAGACATCTTCTGGAGGGCTTATTCTACTCAGTGCAGAATAAATTCTTGACTTACTTTGGTAACAATCTCATCTCTCTGAAAATAAAGCAAACAAGGAGAGCTACTAGTTTGGACATAATCCTGACCAGCAAGAAAGAACTGTTAAGTGATGTGTCAATGACAGGAACCTGGGGGGGAGGGGGGATTTCACTATGTCACTTTGCTATTCATAAAAGCCAAAAAAGGGAATATGGGCTGAAGTCAGGCATGTACTCCAGGCTTTAAGAAAACAAAATTTCAAAAGATTCAAAGAATAGATAATTATGAAGCAAGACATCAAAGGAGAGTAAGAGTAAGAGTAAGTTGAAAGAAATAGAAGACTCTAAAAAGCAAAATTCTGATAACAAAATCACAAATTCTCCTTTAGGAGGAAGCAATGGGGAGGTATATTTTTGTTTAACTTTCCTTATGAACTCAGATTTTTAAATGACAAATATAAAATATGTAAGGAAAAACTCATAAACATATGAGAAAATGGCATGAACCTATGAAAACAATGTTAAAAGAGCTAAAGCCTAAAATTAGCTGAGCCCTGCAAAAAAAAAAAAAAATACTAAGGACATTCAAAGGAGTGATGGGGCAGGGCAAGCAAGTTAGGTTACAAGCAAGAAAGAGAACAAGGAAGAGAGGATGGTCCATTTGCTTGAGGGAGATGATGTAAGTTTAAAAGATAACAGAAAGAAAACAGAACTACTCTATTCCTGTTTTTCTTCCGTCTTTTCTATCAAGGAGAATGATCCTCAAACTGAAATAGAGAAAACAAAGATCGTCAAGAAGGAACTGAAGCCCAAGAAGGGAAGAAGTAGGAAGAGAGTAGCTAGCTTCCTTAATCAAATGAAGCCTCCAGGCAAATACAAATTATATCCCAGGGGGCTGAAACAACTTATAGGTGGGACTTCAGAACCATTGAATTGCTCAGTCAATCATCTTTTGAAGAAATCATAGAAACAAGAAGAACCAGATGACTAAAGATGAGCAATATTGTTGCATTTTCAAAAAGGTAGAGAAAGCTGGATTCCCAAAAACCATTCAGGAGAATGATAGACATCAATCACTCTAGAATGGATAAATAAACCTGTAAGTACATACAAAAGGAAGCAATGATGAATAGCATCTAGGATGGGTTCACTAATTACACACTGGGACAGGATCAGGATTCTCCCCTCCCATTACCCTGAAACAGAGTTTAGTTTCCCTAAAAGGCAACAAAGCCATTCCTGGAATTTGATTGGACCTTGTCTCTCTTGAAGTAATATGCTTTAAAAAAAAAAAAAAAGCCCATCCATGTGAAGTCAGGGCCCTTCCTAGACCATATGTATCTGAAGACCACACGAGGGACCACATCCTATCCTATTAACCAGATACCTTTATGTATGAAGACTCGGGGGACCTTGTCTATATAAGCTAAGTATTGCTGCATCCTTACTGTATTAGGGGAAAGTATACCTCCTTTCCCTCTTTATCCCGGGATCTAATCTGAACTAGCAGGATATTGGCCTTAGACCCACTTCTAACACAAGTCATTGCAAAACAACAGCATTACATGGCGGGGGAGAGTACTAAATCTTTACATAATAATAGCTAAAATGCATTTTAATGTGTAAAATTTAAAGTTTGTAAAACATTTTATATTTGCTTCTCACAACAGCCGTATTAGTTAGGTGCTATTATCAGACAGTTAGACGGTATGGTAGATAGAGAACTGGGCCTGGAGTCAGGAAGACTCGAGTTCATATCTGGCCTCAGAAACTTTACCTGTTTGACTCTGGCCAAGTCATTTAACCCTATTTACTTCAATTTCCTCATCTGTGAAATGATCTGGAGAAGGAAATGGCAAACCACTCCCATGTCTTTGCCAAGAAAACCGCAAAAGCAGTCATCAAGAATCTTATACAACTAAACAACCATTGTTAACCTCATTTTACTGATCAAAAAAACTAAGGCTAAAATGTTAAATGACTCCCCCAAAATCACTCAGCTAATAAAGACCTAAAGCAGGTCTTCCTGACTCTAGATTCACCTCTACATCAGTAAGGTAATTAATAAAACTTCTCTTGATATCTCTCTACTCTGAAGAGAGAACTAAAAGCTGAGTGATCATATGAGTACGTTGTCACTTTAGTATTTTTAAATATCAATGTGATACTCAGTCCACACAGCCAAATCATAGCACTTTCACCCCTTCTCTATGAATTTCTTGCCTGTATTTTCCCAAAAAGAATCTTGCCAATCCACTGGAGACCTTTCTTTTATTTTTTTTAATGTGTGACAGGCTACTAATATGCCTTTCGATGTAACTTTCTGTTGTCTTTCATTCTCCCTACTTACCCAGACCGCTTCCTTTTTTAATCAAACATATCCTTGGTAACATATCTTTTATGCCATTTCTTACATGCAAGTCATTGTTAACAGCATATTGTAACCTGCTTATGCTGATCATACATCCTTACATTCCCCTTTGGGTTGTTTATAACTTTAATTCTTCTATCATGACTGTGTTCCATGATTCATTGTTATGTAGCATCACCAGAAGAATATGGGTATTACAGAAAGGAGCTGCTGTAATGGTTGGGATCAATGAAAGCACTGTATAATTTCCCAAATGTGATTCTCCTGTTGTTCATTTCCAGGCCCTGGTCACCATCCATCTGCTCTTGTCTAAGCAAAGATTATTGCCTTTGTGAAATTAAAAAGTTCAGTGAGGTGGTACAATGGAACCCTGAAATCTGAGTTAAGAAGAACAGATTTCAAATCCAGCCTCAGATCCTGGGCAA
This sequence comes from Gracilinanus agilis, assembly GCF_016433145.1. Classification (NCBI taxonomy): domain Eukaryota; kingdom Metazoa; phylum Chordata; class Mammalia; order Didelphimorphia; family Didelphidae; genus Gracilinanus; species Gracilinanus agilis. The sequence continues at coordinate 119,174,960 of NC_058131.1, read as the reverse complement.
GTACTTCACCTCTGTCTACCTCAGTTTCCTCATATACAAAATAGGTAAAAAAAAATAGTGTTGTGAAGATCAAATGAGATGGTATTTGTTAAGCACTTAGCATAGTGCCTGGCACTTGGCATAGGACCATCCTGCATGGCATGCCTGCATCAGAGAAGGTGCTATGCTCTATGAGCAAAGTAGAATTGCAGTAACTCAAAAGAAACATTAGATGAGCAAATTTAGAGGCATCGCCATCCCAAATGTTAGCTGGGCTATTTGTGCCCTACCTGTTGTAGAGCCTTCTGAGCTCAGATTGATCTGATCAGCCACAGTCCAACACTGACCCCAACATAGTGATGGCATTTTGGTCCTCTTCCAATACAAAGGACAACAACCAATAAATGCTTGTTCCCTTTCTTCTCTCCCTCACTTCTAATGACCGCAAAGACAAAAGCCTCACCCTTTTAATAGTGTAACTCCACTGTCCTAAAACCTGATACAATCTTGGATTACATTAATAGAAACTTAGTGTCCAGAAAAGAAGTGGTAATATTCTTACTAGTTGGGCCATTAGTTAGTGCTCTGTTCTAGGTGTCTCATTTTAAGGGCAGCATTTGCAAATTAAAGTGGCCCAGAAATGGTAAATCACAATTATGAATGGTCTAGAAATTGTGTCATATGAAGAATACACAAAGCAAATGGAGCTATTTAGCTTGAGAAAACAAGACTTGCAAGATGAGTAAAAGCTACTGTCAAATAGGAGAGGAGCTATGTCATGGAGATGAATGAATAAATGTGTACTAGACCTCTTGAAAAAGAAGGCACAGGTTCCACCTTCCCCATGAATGAGAAGTGTGGCCTAGACTAAAGAGATTTCTGAAATTTCTGAAATTTTATCTCCTGAGCCATGGAAATAATATGTGGTTTTAGGATAGAGGCAGGACCTAAAGAGCCAAACAAAAAAAAAAAAGAATTCAATATTAAAGAGGCGAGAAAGAGGTAGGGTATATATAAATGGAGATTTTGAACTCTTGGACTTCATCCCCCAGAAGTCCCTTAGTATTTCCCAAAATTCCTTTTAATCTCTCCATCACATTGCGTGGTCACATTTATATAAATTCTGAGGCTCCACCTCTCTCACTCTCTCTTCTTCACAAGCGTGGCTGAGTTAGTTAGTTGGCTTTTTGCTTTAGCTTTTTTATGTTAGTTATTATTAATAAATTTATTAAATATAATACTTGGAGTACTTTGCATATTAATTCTAATCTCCACAGGTAGTTCACCTTTCTCCAGTCCTGGAGATAAATGCAGCAGAGACAATAGAGAGTGACAGAGAAAAGTTTTAACAGCAGCTACACCAAAGGTATCCACTGAGATGAAGTCACCCCTCCAGGATCTTTGAGGAAAGATAGGAAAAAACAATGGCCCCAAGTAGAAAAGTATAAAGACTGCTCTTAAGTACTGTTAAGCCACTCATGTGTTTGAAGCCTGGTAAAAGCAGATGGATTGCCAGGAATGTGGAGGAACCAAATATCCCTTTCCCTCTCCCCTGGCCCTACTTTGGCTGGACATGACTGGCCCTCCTTTCTGAGCTCTTTCATTCACTCTGCTCTAAGTTACATTTTGGTTTTATTCCTGGTAAGTATCTGTGATCAACCTAGATATGTGTGTTTCTTATATTCCTTGTTCAAAGACTAAAATGTGCAGTGTGAGTCAGCTCCAGTCATTTTAACCCCAGAGACAAAAAGAGGAAACTTCCTGCCTGCCTCCAGGCTATAAACCCCAATCCCTGGTCCATTATTAGAGAATCTCTAACTGGGGCCATTTCAGACGAGCCATTTATCCAATATTTTCATTATTTACAAACTCCTCAGAGAAGAATTTCAAGCCAAAAGAGCCTGACTTTCTTTGTGATCCCACTAATGGGACTCAGCCGAGGTGGTTTGGAAGGGAGAGTAAGAACTGTTGTGAGTCCAGGGGCATTTCCCCTCTAAACCTTGTTAGACAACGACCCCTAGTGTTACAAATGAAAAAAATTCATTAAGTACTTAGTAGATGTCCAGCACTGAGCTAAAGCTGAGAGATACAAATTAAAAGGCAAATATATTCCTCTGCTCAAAATATTTATATTTTAATGGAGATAACACCCAAAGAAGAATTTGATCCTTAACTGAGTGGAGCCACTGAGGAGTAAATTACTTTGCCCCTTCCATGAATTTTGGCAGAAATTATTTAATCAGTTGATGAGATTGTGAAGATGACTCAAAAGTAAAAAATGAAAGAAAAAATGGCTAGGAGACTTCTTGAAATAGTGGGGTCAGGTGTGTCAATAAGCAATTGTGAATTGTTCCTTGCCAGAGTGGATACTTCTGAAGATGAAAGAATTAGACAAAGAGAACTGGAACGACCTCCAGGAATTGATGCAGAGTGAAAAGAGCAGAACCAGGAGAACCTCACACACAGAGATGGATATACTGTCTAATATAATGGACTTCTCTACTAGAAGCAATGCAATGATCCAAGACAATTCTAAGGGACTTATGAGAAAGAACACTGCCCACATTCAGAGAAAGAACTGTGGGAGCAGAAACACAGAAGAAAAACAACTGCTTGATCACATGGGTCGATGGGGATTTGATTGGGGATGTAGATTCTAAGTGATCACCCTAATGCAAATATTAATAATATGGAAATAGGTCTTGATCAATGACCCATGTAAAACCCAGTGGAATTGCTCATTGGCTATGGGAGAGGCTAGATGGACTGAAGGGAAAGAACATGAATCATGTAACCATGAAAAAATTTTCTTAATCAATAAAATTAAATTTAAAAAAAAGAATTAGACAAAGACTGTGTAATACCAAAAGTCCAAAGTAGCATCAAGAGATATGTTACAGAGAGGCAAATTTCTGCTCAATAATAAGAAAGACCTTTAAGGCAACCAGTGCTGCTCAAAAATAGACTAGATTGCCTTATCAAGAGGAACAGGATCCTCACTACCTAAGTATGCAAGCAAATGCTGCAGGACTGTTTCCAAAGATTTTGGATAAGAACAGATTTCTCATCTAGAGAAGAAGTTATATTAGATGACCTCTGAGCCCCCTTCTGACTCTGAGATTTTCTGATTCTCTTATTATCCAAGATACATAAAATTGAACACAATTTAAATCCATTTCTTAATCTATGAAGAAAAGAGGTTGGACTCCATGACCTTGTCACATTTTCTGCCCAAGCTTTGAGCTCTTCAGGGTTGACAGGCTCCTGGGGACATTAGTATACATAATCCTCAGCCATACAGACCTGTGGGAAAATATAGGGGGCACTATATAAAATTTTTCTTACTTGATTGGCTAACTTTCAATAAGGCCTATTTTTGGTGACAGAAATTTCATGTAAGTCAACATTAGAAATGGAGAGTAAACCCATTAAAGACTTCCCCTTCAGGCCCTTGCCCACCGCTATTGCTCCTTAAGTGCATTCTTATAAATGAGAGGACCATAGAGAGCTAACCATGTCAAAATATATGTAATATTACATTATTTTATATGTTCTGTTATATAGTTATACTTCTTAAAGTCACAACACATTCTCGAATCCTATTAGACTGGTGGCCTATTGATATTCCCAGATTTGTTTTCACACAAATTACTACAATGGTTTCCACAATTTTTTTTTTTTAAGAAAAAACTTTCAAAAAAACTACAAAAGCAACTGCCACTAGGTGTCACTATCCCCTAAGGTTTGGGCACTGGTCCTGGGCTATTAATTACTCTAAACTAAAGACAAGGATGAGTGGACGCAGGAATTGTTTTTGCCTTGTTTGGATCCAAAGAAAGATCCTAAAAGCAAGATTTCTCATTTCTACTTGGCTCCAGATGAAGCGGCTCATACCAAAGACTGAAAAATCAGACCACCGAACGGATTCCGTTCATTAAAAGTAAAATAATCTAATTTCCTCAGGACCAAGCAAAGTAGATTTAGAGCAGAGGTCTTGGACCAAAATGTATCTGAATCAGAATCCTCCTAAGTGGCATTCCTGACAAGTTGTCATCCTGACTCCATTTGAAGATTTCTTGTGAGGAGGAATCTACCGCCTTCCAATTATTCCACTGTTTGGGTGGCTCCATTTGTTAAGAAATTTTTCCTTACTTCAGAACTAAATCTGCCTTCTGCAGCCTCTTCCCATTAATCCTACTTATGTCTTCTGGAGCCAAGCAAAACAAGTGTAATCCATCTTCTACAAGACAGCACAAAGTAACACAATGACTCTCTTCCTTTTCTGTGGAAAATTAAACTGAAGTCCTCACCTTTCGAGATCACCATTACCAAAGGCTTTCTGTACAATATTCTTTAGCCAGGCCTATGATCTTTACCATTCATTCTGAAAAGTCATTTCAAATCATGTTTGGTTTTTTTTTTTTAAAGAATGAAATGTCCATATCTTTGATTTAGAAACCCACTGCTGGGCACATACCTCAAGGAGGTCAAAGACCAAAAGGAAGTCCTTGATATACCAAAAAATTCATGGCAGTATTTTTTTTTTGGTTCAACAAAACAGTGGGAACAGAAATACAGAAATAGATATCCATAAATCAGGAAATGGCAAAATGATCTATGGTATATAAATACCCAGAAGCTTTTATTGATGATGATGTAGCATCTACTTGGGATGATTATTCCTCTTTAAGTGCTAATGGCCATTTTCCTTATTCATTCTCATCCTGGGTTCTAAGGTGATCAAGGAGTATGTTCAGGTTATAACCTACGAAATTCATAGAAATATTCAAATCTGGCCTCCCACACTTCCTAGCTCTGTGGTCCTGCAAATCACTTAACTCCAATTGCATCGCCCTTCTTACTCTTTTGCTTTGGAACTGAGGCTGCTATCAATTCTGAGACAGAAGGTAAGGGTTTAAAAAGAAAAAGAAATTAATAGAAATAATTTCACTGACTGTCAATTAGTTCTAATCCCCAATTCTAGCTAGAAAAATAAACCTGAGAAACGTCTAGCCCATAAGCTTTCTCTTCTCCCTCTTCCTCAAACCCCAGCTGACAGCGGTCATAAGCTAAGGGGTCTAAGTGTCACAGTTGTTAGAATGCTGGGCTTCAAGCCAGGAAAACCTGAATTCAACTCTGGCCTCAGACACATTAGCTGTGTGACCCTAGGCAAGTCATTTTAACCTCTTTCTACCTGAATTTCCTCATCTATAAAACAAAAATAATAACATCACCTCACCTAGAGCTTAGCTCCAGGAGTTGTCATGAGGATAAAATAATATTTATAAAGCACTTAGCATAGTGCCTAGCACTTGATAGGCACTCTATAAATACTAGCTATTATTTTTCTCATGACAAGTTTGAATAAACTTCAGTGTTACCAGCTAAATAACTTAATAACAAATAGTAAATAATACATAGACATATTTAAATTTTTCAACAAAGTTGAATTAATGAGAAAGATCACAACCAGATTTACCTCTTACCCTTCTTCTATCTTTCCTATTATTAACAAGGGCATCAACCTCCTCCCAGGAACACAAACTCACAACCTAGGTATGATCCTTAATTTCTCACTCTCTCTCCTGACCATATCCAATTTATTGCCAAGTCCTATTGATTCTACCTTCCTATTCCCAGCTCCAGATATTTTCACTAGCTATTATTCCCCATGCCCACAATTCTCTCCATCCTCATCTCTTACTCCTGCCCTCTCTGACTTCCTTCAAGTCCAACCCAAAATCCAACCTTCTACAGGAACCCTTTCCTAATTTCGTTAAGCTAGTATCTTCCTTCTATTGATTTTCTCCAATTCAACTTATTTGTGCATAGTTATTTGCATGTCATTCCCCACATTAGACTGCAAGATCCCTAAGAATAGAAACTGTCTTTTGCCTTCTTTGTATCCCCAGCACTTAGCACAGGCCCTGGCATGGAGCAGATGTTTAATAAACCCTTGTTGACTTAATGACTGTCAACTAATTGCTGACATCCCAACTCTGGACACAGTCTCATTTAACTCTCTCAGGATGGCAAAGTCTGTCAAGAATTCTTTTCAGGATACTCTGTCCATAGAATTAGAATTTAAATGAGTTTCCTGAAGAAGTATTTTGTTCATTTTTCTGTCTTTGATTTAATTTTTTTCATTTTACAAAAATGTACTTTTTCTCTTTCTCTCCTATTAAAAAAAGAACAAAAACGGGGAAGTTACATGGCTCAGTGGTTATTGAGCCAGTTCTAGAGATGGGAGGTCCTGGTATCAAATCTGACCTCAGACATTTCCTATTTGTGGGACCATAAGCAAGTCACTTAACCCCAATTGCTTAGCCATTACTGTTCTTCTACTGTGGAACCCATACTTGGTAGTGGAAGAAAGAAAGAAAGAAAGAAAGAAAGAAAGAAAGAAAGAAAGAAAGAAAGAAAGAAAGAAAGAAAGAAAGAAAGAAAGAAAGAAAGAAA
>NC_058131.1:119153657-119168310 GCF_016433145.1 Gracilinanus agilis | reverse complement strand
AAGAAAGAAAGAAAGAAAGAAAGGAAGGAAGGAAGGAAGGAAGGAAGGAAGGAAGGAAGGAAGGAAGGAAGGAAGGAAGGAAGGAAGGAAGGGTCATATAACAAATTTGCCTAATCAAGACAAAGAAATTCTCACGTTGGCCAAGTCTAGAAAATAAAAGTCTCATTCTGCAATCTGAGTCTATCACCTCTTTATCAGGAGGTGGATAACATACTTCATCATCAGTCCTCTGAAATTATAGTTGGTCACCGTATTGCTCAGAGTCCTTATCTTTCAATTTTTTTATTATTACAATGTTGCTATTATTGTATTTTAGTTTTTTTATACATTGACAGTTAACTCACTCAGCCTCTCAGGAAAAAAGTTCATTTAGTCCTTTCACAATCTCTCTCCAACCGGGGCAGTTACAGTCTCTAGAAAGGTGGTTAAACTTCCAATCTTCTGTTCCTCCTTAATCACAGAGTATGCAAGGAGCTATTGTGGCTGCAATTATAAATCTAATAAGCCATAAGTAATGAAGAAGAATTCAGAGAAGCCTGGGGAGACTTTTACAATGTAATGCACAGTGAAGTAGCAAACTGAGAAAAAATATATATGTATGTATGTATATATATATATGAGGACTATAATGATATAAATGAAAAGAATGAAATTGAACTAAATAATTATAATGACCAAACTTTGCCCCAGAGAAGAGATGAAAAAAATATAGCTCTCTCTCTCTCTCTCTCTCTCTCTCTCTCTCTCTCTCTCTCTCTCACTCTTCTTTGTAAAGATGGAAAATATTACCCAAAAGTATGTGTTAGGTACTGTCCTGGAAATACAAAGAAAAAAAGAAATAGCTTTTGCCCTCCACAAGCTAATGTTCTATAAGAGAAGACATATACACATATACATATAAAACCTTACTGCAGTTTTATGCCTTAGTTGCACTAAGATCTTTGAATCATTAAATACAAAATAAATCCAAGGAAATAAAGGAGGGGGGTGACATTGGCTGCTGAAGGATTGTGAAAAGCCTCCTGTAAAAGATGACATTTGAGCTAGAAATTTAAAGGAAATAAAGGATACCAAGGCAGAAATGAAGAGGGAGAGCTTGCCAGACATGAGGGACAACCAATGAAAAAAAAAACATGACAAAGGAGATGGAAAGTTAAGTGTGGCAGGAAAGCCAATCTGTATGGACCCAAGAGAGGGCTAGGTGATTACGTTCAAATTAATTTGGGAGGGTTGGAGCCAGGTTGTAAAGAGATAGGAAAGCCAAGTAGAAGAGTTTATAATTCTGCTCTCACAGTTTCTCTCTAAAGTTACCTATCATCTCTCAATTGACAAATCAAATGTCTATTTCTTTTTTTTTTAAACCCTTGTACTTCGGTGTATTGTCTCATAGGTGGAAGATTGGTAAGGGTGGGCAATGGGGGTCAAATGACTTGCCCAGGGTCACACAGCTGGGAAGTGGCTGAGGCCGGGTTTGAACTCAAATGTCTATTTCTTAATCCTCATTCTTCTCAACTCCTCTGCAGCATTCCCTCTTGGATATTCTCTTCTCTCTGGAATTCTTTAACATATCTCTTCTCTTGTTTCTCCTCTTACCTATCTGATTTCTTCTCAGTCTCCTTTGCTGGATTATGCATATCTCATCCTCTAATTGTGAGTATATGGCAAGATTCTTCTCCAGACTCTCTGCTCTTATAGATTTAGAGCTAGATGGGATATTGGGAACTACCTTGTTCGACCTCCTCAATTTCCACATGATGAAACTAAAACAGAGTTTAGGTGAGCTGCCACATCTCATATAGCCAACAAAAGTCTGAGGTAGGATTTGAATTCACGTCTTCTGACCCTTAACTGCTTCTCTCTCGCACTCTCTCTGTCCCCCACTTAGTAGTCTCAATAACTTCTATAATTATAATTATCATCCCCACAAAGTTAACTCTTAAATCAGTATGTCCAGCTCTAGTCTCTTTCTCAAGCTCCAGTCTTTCATACCAACTGCCAATTAGACATTTCAAATGGATATCTCAGATTTATCTTTATTTATCCTCTTGGAGAAGAGGTAGTATTAAGCTCACAATTGTATTCTTTCTAAATGGAGATCCCAGAACCTCCATTTACCACTCTTCATTTCCCACTTAGCCGCTCTCCTCTGGATTTCTCCATCATGCCCTCACCCAAGAGTACCCTCCCTCTGCCTGCCTCTTTTAAGTTTCCTTTTATGAGTTGCCTTCCTCCATTTAAAATTTAATCTTCTTAAGTGCAGGAAATATGTTTTGTCTTTCTTTCTCCTCAGTGCTTAGCACTGTGCCTGACATGTAGTAGGCACTTAATAAATATTTATTGACTGACCAACTAACTATATTCACCATATTGACTGTCCTTTGAAAAGCCAACTCATCTGGTTGGGAACCATTGCTAATTTACTTGCTTACAACCAACCACTAGAAAGGAGAAAGAAAATCCAAACTTAAAAGAAAGAACAAACCATCTGTAGAACCCAGGCCCTACTTCCCTCTCGAGTTCTTCAACATAATTTTTAAAAATGACTTCTCTGAGTCTTGGTTTCAAGGAACTTCCTTAAATCCACAGCAAGGAAGTCTTAGCTACACATAACCACAGCCAAGAAATTCTCAATCCTGGGCCATTGCTTCTAGCCACATGTCCGGGCTGGATCTTAACATACAGAGATTGGAAATGGAGGAAGGCACGCAACGGAGTGCCAACAATTCAGAAAATATTTGAATTGATCTAGGCACGCAACAACCTGGGACAAAATCCAGTTGTTTCAGAAAATTGCTGCCAAGCCCTTTTCTAAAGGATTTAGTCAAGGGAAGAGACTGTCATACACTGGTAGCATGCTAATCGCTGCTAAATAGCTTCAGTTCACCCCAGGCAAATGGGAAATTTTCAACATATTCTTCTGCTGCATAAACTTGTCTGAATTGCTTCTCATAAAAACCCTAGTAATACGGATCCATCAGTAAATGGGTGACTTTTTTTTTTCATAAACAGGGCTTGCCAGTGGCTGCGTTATTACATGCCCTCACTACTCATTCTGGAGGTCCAAGACTTTTCTTTCTGCAAGAACATGTTGGTTGATCTTTTTAAAGGGAAGGATTTTAAGGCTCTGTTTAAATCCATCTTCATTATTGACCCCACCTGATACTAAGATTACCTCAGAAATGCCAACATTTCGGCAGCTTCAATTAGGTTTCAAGCTGCTACTTGTTATTAAGAAACAAGCCATTCCTACTGGCATCATAAGATCATAATTTTAGATTTCTGAAAGGGCCCCAGAAGTCAATGGATCCAACCCTTCAATTTGCAGAGAGATCTAGAGGTTAAGTACATTTTCCAGGGTCACCCAGATACTGTCTCAGGTGGGATTTGAACCCAAGTCCTGAATCCAAGAACAATACCCTATCCAATATGCCATGCTGTGTCCCCTCCAAGAAAAATTGGACAGAATGGAGTGTTTTAGTAACAGACAGACTTGTTCCTAGCAATTTTCTCTCAGGCATTATGTTAAATATTGGGAATATAAAATTTTAAATATATACATATACACATATATGTATTTATATATACATATATATATATACTAAATTGTTCTTGGCTTCCAGGAAATTGTGTTCCAGGCAAAAGAAAGGGTTGTTTTGGATAAACAGACAAGTAAATTCAAATTAACTTAAGGGATGAGAAGAGCACTTATACCTGGGAGTTCAAGAAAGGCCCCCACTAGAAGATGGCATCTGTCCTGAGCTTTGAAGGGAAGCAGGAATTCTGAGAGGCTGAGGGGAAAAGGGAGAACATTCCAGGGATGGGGGACAGCCTCTGCAAAGGTATGAAAATAGGGATGAAATGTGTGGGGGGTGAGTCACATAATTATTACAGAAGCAATGTGCACCTCTTTTTTCCCTCCCCCACCTCCTACTGTGAGCTCTTCCAAAGGCAGCATTTTAGGCATCTTTTTATATCTGGTTTTATTATCTCTCACATGATAAACACAACAGAATTAGCTGGATGTGTGATTAAATGTTCATTTAGACCACTGAGAGAGGGAGGAAAGAGTTTCATGGTGCTAAACACTGAACAGGAAGTTTAAAAGGGAGTTGGGGGGTGGGGAGGGCAGGAAAGAAATTGAGACATGATACCCAGAAGGGAGAAGTAATTTAACTGGAACTACAAGAGTGTTCAGTAAGTCAAGAGAGGTAGATCCCATGCAGGTTGTGGGAAGATATGAAAATACATGGGTCAGATGGAAACAGACAGGGTTGACTTTGGCAGTCACCCCCAAAGTATAATTTCAAAGAAAAATCTATGCCTAAAAAACAAAACAAAACAAAATAAAATTCTCCCCTACGAGCAATCAGAATACCATCAGGTATTACTACTAGAGATTCATTTTTTTGTATCTATCTTAAAGGGTTTTTGGTCTGTAAGACCTTGTTGTTACAATGCAAATATCCTTGATAAGGATAATATTTTAAGTTTAATCAGCTAACATCAAATATGTTATTAAATGACAGCTGAAAGCAAAGCCCTAAAGGAATGAGGAGGGGAGAGGAAACCAGGAAATGGTAAGGACTTGGGATAAGATCTGGAAGAGCAGAAAGGGGAAGCCAAAGGAGACAAAGATAACCTTTACTGACTTCATCATTTTCCTGGGACAAGTCCTAGGCACTGCATCTCTTGTCAATAAAACTGGCTATATTGTCAACACTCGTTGAGCCAAGACAAGCAGAAAGACTTGGAGAAATCACAATCCATAGCACACCGAATGGTCTAACCCAGCAATGAGACTCATAAGCAAAAACTGAAACTTCTGACTATGGCCCATAAGGGATCCACCTTAATAAGAAGAAGATTTATAATGCCAGATTTTAAACTGTTTTGCAAAGCAGCAATTATCAAAAACTATCTAGTACTGGCTTAGAAATAGAAAAGTAGATCAGTGGAACAGTGGAACAGAACATATAAGCAATAAACAGTGGTAAAAGATTATCATAACCTCATGTTTGATAGCAGTAAAGATCCAAACTTTGGGGATAAGAATTCACTCTTTGGTAAAAATTACTGGGAAAACCAGAAAGCAGCCTGACAGAAACTAGGTGTAGACCAATATCTTACATCGTTTGTCAAGCCAAGATCAAAATGGATATATGTCCTAGATATAAAGGGAGATATCATAAGCAAGTTAGAAAAACAGGGAACATATTACCTATCAGATTTATGGATAGAATTTTATGAATAATCCAAGACTATTTACAACCATGATCTCATCAGCCTGTTTTCCCTCCAGTAAAGCAGCTGACAACCTATCTATATCCTACATAGCACAGGCACCCATGATTTCCCACAAATTTACCATGGGAAACCCACCCAATGTCCTCTTCCTTGCCTTCCTTGCCTTCTTTAGCCATTGTGTACATACCAGTGCACATGCGTGGACAGTCTCTCTTATTACATGACCAGGCCATTGAGAGGCAGTATGGCACAGGGCAATGGTGTCAAAGACAAATGGAAGGGACTCCTAATCTGTACATAAGCCTCCCAGGATGCCACATAGTGACTTAGAGAACTACAAAGAAAATCATAGTCTCTTGTACTATTATTTACTTTGTTAAATATTTCCCAATTATATTTTCATCTGATTTGGCTGTACCAGGAGTGGGACTATATGTTTGACACCTTTGGTGGAGTGAATAGAGAAATGAAATCAAAAAAATGTGAGTTCAAAGGCCATATGAGAAACTTGTTAACTGTGTCTCTAGGCAAGTTATTTGACCTGTATAGACTTCAATTTCTTCAGCTATAACATAAATAGGTTGGACTTGATGACTTCTAGAATCCCTTCCAACTAGAAACCAATTATCTTTTTTTAATCATACTTTAACAATAGCTCTTTTAATACTTATACTATATAATTCTTTGTTTTGAATTTGTTACAGTCTGTTCAACTTCACCACCTCTCCATTGTCTCGAGAAGGGTCTTTCCTGTCATTTCCTGAAAGATTATAACACTCAATGATTTATCACTATCCAACATCACCAGGAGAACACTAGTGTTTAAAAAAAAAAAAAAAGATGTTCATAAAACTGCTTCAGTATATGCACACAGATCATCCTAATACTGGACTGCTGCCCCTTACATGTCATTTGATCACAATTTACCCAGTAGACCTTATCCACAAATCAGGAATCCTACCCTGAGGGAAGAACCTGATGGGATATTGTGAAAAGATCAAAGGCCATCAAATGAGAGAATAAATAGGAAGATACCTTGGAATATAAGCAACACAAAATTATGGGGCTACCATTGGTTGGCTGTTGTCCTTTGTACTCAAAGAGGACCAAAATGACATCTTTATGTCAGGGTCAATGTACAGTGTATCTCACTGCAACTGATCAGACCAATACAAGCTCAGAAGGTTCTACCACAGGACATAAATAGCTAGTAGGAACATTTGAGATGGATATCTCTAAATTTGTGCATCTAATGTTTCTTTTGAACTACTACAATTCTGCTTTGCTCATAGACCACCTTCTTTGACAGAGATATGATATGCTGGATAGTCCTGTCTGTGCCAGTGTCTCACATGTCTCACAATCAATACCAAAGCTGTTCAGATCCTTGTATCATTTCTTCTGACCTCTGTGTGAGCATTTGCTTTTTGCCAGCATTAATCCTCCACTAAAGAACTTTTCAAATTCTTTATTGTAGCACAGAAATGGCCTTGGATTCCAGAAAACTATGCTGATGGAACACAAGATTCAATCACTCCTACCAGAGTTTTAACTATTATGGAGCAAGAGAGGCTTTCCCAAGTGGGAGTGGGGGCCAATAACCATTGAGGACTCCTTGTGAGGGAGTGAGGATGGGAGGAACTTGTTTCCCAAAAGGAGCTATCTCCCCAGTAACTACCATCCCCACAGCTGTCCTCGAAATCCTCCAACAGCTTGGCCAAAACCATGATTCCAGATTCTGCCATAGTCTATTTCCTATAGCTGTTACCATTCTTCTTTCTGTCTTTCCTTTTGATTCCTTTGAGAGTTAGGATCAGATTGTCTCCTCTCCCTGAATAACTACATCTCTAGTTCAACTTGCCAAGTGCCTACTTATGCCTTCTAGCCTGGGTTTCCCACTTCTAGGTTCATTTTTCTTTTATGCCCCTTTAAAAGTCCACATGCTATTTTCCATCAAAGTTCTCCTCTGATACCCAGTAATGGTGTGGAGGTTTACTCCAGAATCTGAAGAGTTTAAAGGGACCATAGAGACCAAGTACATCTCTACAGTACAGAGCATCCCAAGGAGTTAGTGCTGTTTAAAGTTATTAACTCTGGAAACAGCATGAGACTTTTGGGATAACCTTGTTAAATGATAGGTGGTCACTCAATCTTTGATTAAAAACTTTTAAGAAAGAACTAGAAATTAAAAGGATACCTATCAACCAGGGAATGGTTGAACAAGTTATGGTATATGATTGTGTGGTTTTGTTTTGTTTTGTTTTGTTTTGTTTTTAAATTTTAAAACCCTTACCTTCCATCTTGGAGTCAATACTGTGTATTGGCTCCAAGGCAGAAGAGTGATAAGGGTAGGCAACGGGAGTCAAGTGACTTGCCCAGGGTCACACGGCTGGGAAGTGTCTGAGGCCAGATTTGAACCTAGGACCTCCCATCTATGGTATATGATTGTAATGGAATACTATTGAGCCATAAGAAATGATAAACAGGATGATCACACACACACAAAAAAAAAAAACCTAGAAAAAACTTACGTGAAGTGATGCAAAGTGAAGTGAACAGAACCAGAACACTGAACAGACTGAACACAGTAACATAAATAATACAGGATGATCATCTGTGAATGACTTCAATATTATCAGCCATGTAAGGATCCAGGACAACCCTAAGGGACTCATGATGAAAAAGCCTATCCACGACCACAGAAGGAACTGATAAAATCTGAATACAAATTGAAGCATACCATTCTTCACTTTGTTTCCTTCATGAATTTTTTCTCTACTGTAAGTGATATGTGTCCTTTTTTCACTCATATAGAAATATGTACTGTAGGATAACACATGTACAACCCATATCATACTACCTGCCTTCTTAGGAAAAGGGGAGAAGAAAGGGGGAAATCTCAAAATGTCAAAAAATGGTTATTAAAATCTATTTCAACATATAAAAAAATTAATAGAAAAATAATTAATTAAAAAATAAAAATAATGATCTTCAAGAGAAAGAAAATCTACTACCATCTCCCAAAGCAATTCATTCCACTCTTAACTTGCTCTGATTGATAGAAAGTTTTTTCATACCTAAAGCCTAAATTTATGTCTCAGCAGCTTCCTCCTATCATTTAATAGACTTGTTCTCTGGGATCAAGCAGAACAAGACTAACCCTTGTTCCAAAAAAAAAAAAAAAAGAAAAAAGAAAAATCAATGAACATTATTAAGTGTCTGATGTGTCAGACATTGTGCTGGCCCCTGGAATACAAAAATAAAAAAAGAAATGGTCCCTTCCCTCAAAGAACTTATATTCTATTGGGGGGAAACACCATGTGTTTGTTTGTATGCCATGTATATGTATGTATATGTTTGTGTACACATACATGTATGTGCTTATTGTATAGAAATATACCTAAAGTAAATATACCTAAAAGTAAATAAGTAGATAAATAAGTGAATGCGTGAATAAATATACAAATAGATGAATGAATGATGAATGCAAAGGGAGGGAGAGAGGAAAGGAGGGAGGGAAGAAGGAAAAGAGAAAAAAGGAAGAAAGGAAGAAAGGGAGAGATGGACATGGGGAGGAAGGGAGAAAGAAAGGAATGAAGGAAAAAAAGAAGAGATGGATACTTGCCAAAACTCCAGCAATACTACTATTATTGCTAATAATAATATTAATACTACTATTCATACTACTAATTACAATTAGAATTTATATAGTGCTTTAAGGTTTGTAATACTCTGTAGATACTATCTCATTTAATTATCCCATTATAACAACAACCCTGAGAGCTGAGTGTTCTCCTTATCCCCATTTTGCAGATGAGAAAACTAAAGCATTCAGAGGTTAGATAACTTGCCCAAGATCACACAGCTAGTATCTGAAGCCAGATTTGTCTCAGGTCCAGACCCAGGGTCCAATCCACAGCCCCACAGCCTCAGGACTCTATTTTTACTCAGTGATTTATTTTTACTATTACAACTTCACATGAGCAGAACCAGGGCAACATGGTACATTGTAACAGCAATATTGTATAATGGCCAACTGTGAATGATTTAGTTCATCTAAGCAATACAGAGGTCTAAGACAATTCCAAAGGACTTGTGTTGAAAGATGCTATCTCCCCTCAGAGAAAGAATTGATGGTATCTGGATGCACATTGAAGCATACCTTCTTTTACTTTACTTTTCTTGGGGGGCCGGGGGTTGTCTGTGTTATTCTTTCACAACATGACTAATATGGAAATATGTTTTACATGACTATATGCATATAACCTATATCAGATTACTTGCCTTCTCAATGAAGGGAGAGGGGAAGGAGAGAGGTTGAAGCTCAAAAATTTTTTCAGATGAATGTTAAAACATTTTTACATATAAATGGAAAAAACAAAATATTTAAAATGAAACCAAAAAAAGCATATCACTACATCACAATTTGGAATGTTCTCATTTCATCAATCAAGGCACTCCTTCCATCACTGAAGATTACAGCTGATCTAAGCTCTCTTAGCCTGTGCAATTCTTGTCATGCCTTTCTGGACATCTTCCCCGGGGGACCCACCCAACACACACGCAGCAAACCTACCTCTCGTTCTTCTACTCTTTCATGAGTAGTCACACAGCACTCAGTTTGGCTAACGGTATTCTTCACTCTGGCTACATGAATGATCGGTCAACTAGCATCCATTAAGTGCCTCCTATGTACGAAGCACAGTGCTAAATTCTGGGAATACAAGGAAAGGTAAAAGACAATCCCTGCTCTTGAGGAGCTCACTATCTAATGAGGGAGACAACATGCAAATAACTATGCACAAACGAGATATGTACAGGGAAAATTAGAGACAGTCCACAGAGCAAACAAAGGTACCAGCATTACGAAGGATTAGGAGGAGCATCAAGGTAGCACAGTGGAGTCAAAAAGACCTGGGCTCGAATCTGGCCTCAGTCACTTCCTAGCTGTGTGACCTTGAGCAAGTCACTTGACCCCCATTGCCTAGCCCTTTCCACTCTTCTGCCTTGAAACCGATACATAGTATTGATTCTAAAATGGAAGGTAAGGGTTTAAAGGGGGAAAAATTTTAAGACAAAAGGTAAAAGACAAAAAAAGTATTTTTAATTTATATTTTAAAATGTTTTAAATGGAGGATTGGGAAAGACTTCTTGCAGAAGGTTGTATTTTTTCTGAGCCTTGAAGGAAGCCAGAGAGAGCAAGAGCTAAAAATGAAGACAGTGAGAATTCCAGGCATGGGGGATAGCCAGTGAATAAGATAGCCATCCTTGAAATTGGCAGATGGAGGGTCTTGTACAAAGAACAACATATCCTCCATGATGTTGTTTTCCACACTTCCTTTGCACAAGTCATCCTAGTTCATATTCTCTCACCTATTTACACTCCTCATGTGCCTTTCCATTGACCTTTGGGTCATCCACAATTTTGATTACCCTGAGATCATGGTGTTCATTATTTGTAGCCACACAGCATTACCAAGAGAATAAATACCTCAGACACTTGACAGATTTATAACCCAGGCTAGATTTGCTCCTGTGACTAATTGAAATGTTTGTAATAATAGAATGTAATATATGGACTATTGCCAAAGCTCAGAATTCATATAGATTGCATTTACATGTAACTGTTTGTTTTCTTCATGTCCCACATAGGGTTTCCCCTGGAAACAGAAAGATGTAGTTTGTTTCTAGTGTCCTCCCAACCCCACAACCCCACACCAAAACACATATGCACAAAAGAAAAACAACACTTAGTTTTCGTGTAAACACTTGGGTTAAAATATCAAATCTAGGACAAATGTTATTTACTCTGCCAAAAAAGACGGGCAGAGGAGACAAAGTCTAAGCTTGACTCTCCTCATAATGGTTCTGTCCAGTATTTCAGGACCCAGGATCATAGGTGAGAGCGCTGAAAGGGACCTTAGAGGCCACCTAGCTTATTGAATAGATGAGGAACCTGAGAACAAAAGAAGGTAAGTCGTCCGAGGTCCCAAAGGTAAATAAATGTCAGAAGCCCTAAATGAATGAAGGTCCTCTGAGTACCCACCGTTGCCTCTCTCTGCTGCATCCCTGGGGACGTAGAGAGGCCACTGAGGTTGTGTGAGCCTCTTTCCAGGGAACTAAGGCCCCTTATGTATGTAGCCCCCTTTCTCTTGGTGTGATCTATTCTCTCCAGTTTCTCTGTTAAAGATCAAGCTCAACAGTGTCGCTCAAGTGTCTGAACTAGCCATGGATCTATGGAGCTCCAGAACAATGATCTGGAACAATGAGGACTATGAACCTTGCCCAAAAGACCCAAGAGGAAGGAGGAGTTGCTCTTGGGCCATGCCTGGGCACCCTCACTATAGTAGTGCCAAAAAACATATTTTAGAATTTTTACTTAAATCATATTTGTTTGACATCAGGTTTCTAAGCCTGAACTATTTCTTTCATCTTAGACCTGTAATCCCTTACTAATTTGTTCAACTGAGCACAAAATGCTTTCAAATATGAGGTTTTTAAAAGGTCTGCTACTTTCTTAAGCATGCTTTTTCAATATGCCATGCAGCAGAAAAAGCAAAATTTCTAACAAAATGTGCCTTTTACTTTTACAATAGAAATAAATGAGAAAATATAATTTTGTGTATGGAAATTCCCTAACAGCCCATTTTTCAGAGGATAAATTATCCATTTACTCACTTAATAAGCATTATGTGCTTATTATGTACAAGACACCATCTTAGGAGGCATTTAGGTGGAACAGTGGGTAGGCTTGGAGTCAGGAGGAGTTGGGTTCAAATATGACCTCAGATACTTCCTAGCTGGACACTTCACCCCGTTTGCCCAATCCTTGCCTTTCTGTCTTAGAGTTGTTATTAAGACAAAAGTTAAGAGGGTTTTTTGTTTTGTTTTGTTTTGTTTTTAAAAGACTCTATCTTAGGTAATGGATACAAAGAAAAAAATTAATGATAAGATTAAATCCTAACTCCAGGGATGTTTTTTGTAAAATTATATTGTTATTCAGCCATCTGACTCTTCCTAACCCCATTGTGGTTTTCTTGGGAAAGATATTAGAGTGATTTTTCCATTTCCTTCTCCAGCTCATTTTATACATGAGGCAGCTGAGGCAAGCAGAGTTAAGTGACTTGCCCAGGATCATTCAGCTAGTGTCTGAGATCTAGGAACTTAAGGCTTCCTGACCCCAGGTCCAGAACTCTATCCACTGAGCCACCTAGCTACCCAGAGAATCATATTATCTCTATCCAATTCAGAGGCTCTGTCCTTGTAATAAAGATGGGGAGGAGAAGGGGGTGATGCTGGGACTCATTACAGTACAAATTGCATGCCCCATCAGACACCATCACTGTATCCATTTGTTTTCCTTGACTGTTTTTCTTTGTAATGGGGAGGCTCATGTTGAGGAAGGTATTTCCAGAGATGACTGTGATACAAAAACAAAAGGCATGAATAAAACTGATTCTAAGTAAATAAATACATCTTTAGTGTTCATTGATGCTCTCTAAATAAAGCCACTTGATCCCAGATTAGATTACCTTAACTAGGAAGGCCAAGCAATTTCTCAGAGATTTGGAGGAGTTTCTCACCTGGCAGAGCAGGGTAAGAGGAAACCATCCCTCTTCAGTAGTAGAAAGGAAAGAAGTTTGCTAGTCCCTACACTAAGTCCATACAGTTTTCATGACAACCACAGAGAGATGAATAAACCAAAGAAGGTAACAACCACTTTAAACTTTCCTATCTTTCCTAGTCTTACCTCCTTGGCTACTCCTACCTCTCCTAAACCCTTCAGCTTCTATGCCCACCTGAGCTCTGACTGTTAAATTCTAGTGCTAAAGAAGACAAGGTGGCACATTTTATTTTATTTTTTAATTCTGAACTTAAAAAAAAGATTGATCATTTCCATATGCACAGAACTCAAAAAGAAGATTGTTTTATAAAACCAGGAATCTCCATTTCCTATAGTGACTTCAGGGGGCAGCTGGGCAGCTCAGTGGATTAAGAGCCAGGACTAGAGATGAGAGGTCCTGGGTTCAAATCTTATCTCAGACACTTCCTGGCTGTGTGATCCTGGGCAATTCATTTAACCCCCATTGCCTAGCCCTTACCACTCTTCTGCCTTGAAACCAATATACTGTATTGATTCTAAGGCGGAAGGTAAGGGGTTTGTTTTTTTAAGCATATAGTGACTTCAGCAAGTTTCTTTCAAAACTGTCCTCGAATGTATTTTCTTCTGAATTTTCTCTTCTGTTGATTTTCTAAAATAACTAACTAGAAAACAGGTTCAATAGAGATAACTGAAGAATCAGCAAACTACCTGGGGGGGAAAAATCCTGTTTAAGAAATTATAAGTAAAAACTGCCCAGATACATTCAAATCAAAAGACACAATGAAGAAAGAAAGAATCTTTCAATCACCTTCTGAAAGAAATTCCCAAGTGAAATCAGGAGAATGTCTCAACCAAAATCCAGACATTCTATGTAATAGAAAAAATACTGCAAGCATTTAAAATAGAGTATAAGTACTGAAGAACCACAGTCAGGATCACAGAAGGTATGACAGCTTTTACTCTTTTTGTAACTTATTTAATCTTTTTATTTTATTCTAATATTCCTTGCTGTCTCATAGAGTCAATGATTTCTATTTTACATCATCCAATTTTCAGGGAGTCAATTACTTGGATTAAATTTGCCATTTATTCGTCTAAGCCCCTGATGGCAAACCTATGACATGCGTGTCAGCACTGACATGTGTAGCGATTTTTGATGACATGCAGCCACAGGCAGCCACACACAGAGAAGTATGGGGCCATATGCCAAGGATGAAACATTTGCTGTAGTGTAGTGTAAACACTCTGTGCCAGAAGTCTGTAGGCCAAAACAACTCTCATTAAGCAGGTAAGTTAAATAATTATTTTTTGGTTTATCAAATACAGTTATATATTACAATTATACATTTTTGTTATTTAAACTATAAATATTGTGAAATTATGGTGTTTTTTTCAAATAGTGGATTCATGTCCCAAAAGCTGGACTCTTTGGGTTTATCATACACTGCCTGACTGACGTCATTAACCCCAAGTCTATTCCACTGATCCTCCCTTCTATCTCTTAGCCAGTACCATATTGTTTTGATGACCACTGCTTTATAGTACAGTTTAATATCTGGTACTGCTAGGCCAACTTCCTTCACATTTTTTTTCACTATTTCCCTTGATATTCTTGATCTTTTGTTATTCCAAATGAAATTTCTTATAGTTTTTCCTAATTCAGTAAAGAAGCTTTTTGGTAATTTGATAGGTATGGCTCTAAATAGGTAAATTAATTTGGGTAGAATGTTCATTTTTATTATGTTAGCTCGTCCTACCCATGAACAATTAATGGCTTTCCAATTGTTGAGATCCAGTTTTATTTGT
>NC_058131.1:119117386-119146110 GCF_016433145.1 Gracilinanus agilis | reverse complement strand
CCATAGTTCCAAATTGCTGTCCTGACTGGACAGACCAATTCACAGCTCCACTACAATGCAAAACTGCCAATTTTCCCCAAAGTCACTCTGACATTTGACATTTCCTCTTTTCTCCTCTTTACCCATCTGATGGATGTTAGATGGAAACTCAAAGTTTCATTAGTTATAATTTCTCTAATTATTAATCATTTAGGGAAGTTTTTCATATAATTTTTAATCACTTGCATTTCTTCCATTAAAAACCGCTTGTTCATATCCTTTGACCATTTAGCTATTGGGGAATGGCTCTTAAACTTACAAATTTGAATCTTTCTTACATATTCAGTATATGAGACCTTTATCAGAATCTGCTACAAAGATTTATTACCATATAATAGTTTCCACTCTAATTTTGACTATACCATATTTGTGTAAAAGTATCTTTAATTTCATTTCATCACAATTGTTTCCTTTAGTTTGTATGATCCTCCCTATCATTTATTTAGTCCCAAACTCTTTCTATAACAACAAATGCAAAAAGATAATTTCTCCCTTATTCTAATTTGTTTATTGTGTGACTTTTTATATCTTTTTGGACCTAAGCTTGGGATGTCGTATAAAATATTGGACTAAACCTCATTTCTTCCAGATTACTATCTAGTTTTCCCAGGATATTTTTTCAAATATTGAGCCCTTCCTCCCCAATAACTACCTTCCTTTTCCAATACCCCTTTATGTGCTGACTTTCTCCCATTAGAATGTCATCACAGTTTTGCCACTTAATTCCTGTCAGTTGGTCAATATGTATTTGTTAAGCACCTACTATGTACCAGGCACCATATTACACAGTATGTGACTTTGAACTAGTCTTTAATCTCTCTGTGTTTTCATTTCCTCATCTGTAAAGTAATTAGATCCCTTCCAGCTCTAAATTCTGTGACAGATAGAATTTGCTCTGAAACTTAAAGAAATGATAGTATTTTGATAAAGGAAAGGTATTCCAGATTGGGTAAGTGAAACAGGAAAAGCCTAAAAAAAATATGCAGATTCATTGATATAAGAACATCTCTTTTTTGCTTATATTTATAACATCAGAAAACTATTGTCCTTATCTCATTTCTACCACTTGAGACATCTAGCAGTCCAGCAGATTGAGCTCCAGAGACTTCAGAGGCCCTTGGGACTCTTTTTTTTTTTTTACCTTTTTTTCAATTATATATAGAAAAAAATTTTGACAATTGTTTTCTAACATTTTGCGATTCAGATTCTCTCCTTCCCTACTTCCCTCACCTCCCCAGAGTGGGAAATAATCTGACATACTTTATACCAGTGCTGTCATGTAATACACATTTCCATATTTGCCATGTGTTGACAGAAGACACATATCACACATGTAATAAAAAACCTAATGAAGCAAATAAAGTAAAAGCATGCTGTGCTGCAATCAGATTCCAAAAGTTCCTTATTTGGCTATGAAAGCATTTTTTATCATGAGCTTCTTGCCTTGCATTGCTGGTAATAGTTTCATCCTTCACAGTTGATCATTGTACAACATTTCTGTTACTGTCTATAGTGTTCCCCAGGTTCTGCTCCTTTCACTTTGCATCAGTTCATATAAGTCTTTCTAGGTTTTTAGAACTCAAGCTGTTCACAGTTTCTTATGGCATAATAGTATACCATTACAACCCTATACTACAATTTGTTCAGCCACTCCTCAACTGATGGACATACCCCCAAACACCTGGTTTCCAATTCTTTGCCACTAAAAATAGATTTACTAGAAATATTTTTGTCCAGGTAGGTCCTTTTCCCTTATCTCTGATCTCTGTGGATACCCAGTATAAGGGTATGGGGTAAAAAAATATGTGTAGTTTTCTGGCCCTTCAGTTATGATTCCATATTGCTTTCCAGAAGCATTATGTCAGTTCACAGTTCCATCAAGAGTGTATTAGTCCCCCAATTTTTCCACATTTATTATTTTCCTTTTTGGTCATATTAATCAATCTGATAGATGGGAGGTAGTATTTCTGAGTTAATTTTTTCCTTCTCCGAATAATGATTTTTATTGAATTTATTTATTTTGTTTTATTTAATAACAATATCATTATTTTATTTATTTTTATTAAATTTATTTTATATAAACTATATATTATATAAATTAATAATAATAAGTAAATTTAATTTATGTCATTAATTGATTTAGAATATTTTTCCATGGTCACATGATTCATGTTCTTTCCCTTCCCTCCTCCCACCATCCCCCAGCCAACAAGTAATTCCATTGGGTTTTACATATGTCATTAACCAAGACCTATTTCCATATTATTAATATTTGCATTATATCCAAGTTATTTTAATTTGCATTTCTCTAATCAATAGTGGTTTGGACCATTTTTTCATATGATTATGGATAGTTTTAATTTCTTCATCTAAGAAACAGCCTGTACCTCTCCTTTGAACATTTAACAATTAAGGAATGTTAAGTATTCTTATAAAGTTGACTCATTTCTCTCTGCATTTGAGAAACAGAGCCTTTGTCAGAGACGCTTGCTATAAAATAAATTTTCTTGATTGATTTTTTCCTTGGAACTCACTTTTGACAGGATGTCTTTGTTTTGGTTTCAGAATTGTACTTTTGTCTTGGCATATCCTGCCCTACCTTCCATTCCTAGAATTGTTCCTTTCTGTGCTAGCAACATCCATGTGGTCCAGGTGAGCGTCCTTCACATACACACACACACACACACACACACACACACAGAGCCATATTTCTAAACAAAAAGATAATGTAAGGGGGCAGCTGGGTAGCTCAGTGGATTGAGAGTCAGGCCTAGAGACAGGAGGTCCTAGGTTCAAATCCAGCCTCAGACACTTCCCAGCTGTGTGACCCTGGGCAAGTCACTTGACCCCCATTGCCTACCCTTACCACTCTTCTACCTATGGGCCAATACACAGAAGTTAAGGGTTTAAAAAAAAAAAAGATAATGTAACCCAGATGTGTATGCCCCTCATTCAACCATATTAGACTGCTTCTGACTCTCTGGTCATGATTGGCTTAAGTCTTACTATCTAACAAAGCTTACTAGTCAAATGAGCTTGAGCTAGTTATTTAACCTCTGTTGGCTCTGAAGTACCACCTCACATCTATCAGATTGGCTAAAATGAAAGAAGGGGAGAGTAATGAATGCTGGAGGGGATGTGGCAAAATTGGGACATTAATGCATTGCTGGTGGAGCTGTGAACTGATCCAGCCATTCTGGCTGGCAATTTGGAATCATGCTCAAAGGGCTATAAAAGAATGCCTGACCTTTGATCCAGCCATACCATTGCTGGGTTTGTACCCCAAAGAGATCACAGATAAAAATACTTGTACAAAAATATTTATAGCCACGCTTTTTGTGGTGGCAAAAAACTGGAAAGCAAGGGTATGCCCTTCAATTGGGGAATGGCTGAACAAATTGTGGTATATGCTGGTGATGGAATACTATTGTGCTCAAAGGAATAATAAACTGGAGGAATTCCATGTGAACTGGAAAGACCTCCAGGAATTGATGCAGAGTGAAAGGAGCAGAGCCAGAAGAACATTGTACACAGAGACTGATACACTGTGGTAAAATCAAATGTAATGGACTTCTGTACTAGCAGTAATGCAATGACTCAGGACAATTCTGAGGGATTTATGGAAAAGAGAAAGAACTACAGGAGAGGAAACACAGAAGAAAAACAATTGCTTGAACACATGGGTTGATGCAGAAATGATTGGGGATGTAGACTCAAAATGACCACACCAATGCAACTATCAATAATAGGGAAATAGGTCTTGATCAATAACACATGTTAAAACCTGTTCAAATGTGCATCAGCTATGGGAGGAGGGGGCGAAGAGGAAAGTAAGAACATGAATCATGTAACCATGGAAATTTTTTCTAAAAAACTAAAAAATTAAAAAAAAAAACTCTGTTGGTCTTAGTTTCCTAACCTCAAATGAATGAATGAATGTATAGAGCACTTATTGTCTCCTATATGCAAAGTATTGTGCTAAGTGCTGAGAATTCAATAGAAAAGCAAGATTTCCTTACTCTTAAAAGGTCATATTCCAATAGAGGGAGACACCGCATACAGAAAGTTTGAGTTACATGTCAGACAAGTCATATGGGAAGTGTCCATGATCTTTAATGGCAAAGGTGGTGGTAACATATCTTCTTTAATTCCATTTCCACTTTTAAAACAA
The DNA here is from genome assembly GCF_016433145.1 of Gracilinanus agilis. NCBI lineage: Eukaryota > Metazoa > Chordata > Mammalia > Didelphimorphia > Didelphidae > Gracilinanus > Gracilinanus agilis. The sequence goes on along the minus strand of NC_058131.1, from coordinate 119,141,900 downwards.
TTTCTCTCATATCGAACCACTTAAGAAGGCCAAGGACTTTAGTACCAGAAGTTGTCTTCAATGGAATTAATTTCCTAAATGAAAATTAGGAAATAGGGCCAGTGGTCTAGGGGGACAGAAAGAGAGCTCTGGCTGAGGGCTCAGTCCTAGGAACTAACCCCCCCCTTTTACATTGCCATTTTCATTCTTTGGGGAGTTCAGGGTCCTAGGCTGCCTCCAATAGAGGCTCAGAGAAGGTGGTAGTTAAGGTCTGACTTCCTGGCACATAGCACTTCTGGTCTCTTCCTCAGGATACCTTGCTAATAATCTGAGACAGCTTTCCTAAAATGAAGAGGTTGAATTAGACATGTCTACCCCCAAAAAACCTATAAAATACTATATTCTATATTGAAAGCATAAGAAAGCCAAAAATACCTCAGTTTTTTTGTTTATTTATAATTATTCTAATCCAAGCATTTTTCCAGCAGTCTCCTCTTTCTCTTTAATATCACTCCTCCATGAGACATTTTTTAAATCAAGATGGTGGTGATTGGACTTGAGTGGCCGATACTGCCACTATCTCTCCTTCCATATGACTTGCTGCTTCAGCTAGGTGGCAGTTTATTAGCAGTTGATGGGAGATGACTGGTTCCTCACAAGTTTTTTCTCTAGATGATGGCTAAGCTAGAAACAGGGTTTGTGGCTTGGCAAGATGCTGCCACTCTCAAGACCCTGATGCTTACCTGCCAGTTGGTGGCAATTGTTCAGCACTGATCACTTGTGATGATGAAAAAGATATTCCCAGGTCCTCAATGATGGCTGTTGGGGTTGGCCTGGAAGCAAGTCTGGCAGATTCAAGGACACTGCTATTTCCAAGACCCTTGGGTTCAAGGTCCAAGGCTGTCTCCAGCAAGGGTTAATAGCCAAGGCCATAGTGGTGTTTCAACTTTGCTTAAGACACGCTGCCTACTATCTCTCCTTCAAGATGCCTTGTTTCTTCTGCTAAGTGGGCTTGTCTGCCCTAAAGATGGCAACTGGATAGCAGTTGATGGGAAAATCTGGCCCCTTCTCCCTGATAGGTGCTTCCTCAGATGATGGCTTCCAGGGCTCAGCAGAAAACAAGACAGATGGTTGAGGGTTGGGGCAAGGGGAAGCTGAGATTCCTTGAGGGTAAAGGTCATGTTTTTGCATATGAATTTTTGTGCATGCTGTGGGTTGCCATGCATAAATAATGCTTCACCAAATGACCAAAAGGCTGGTAGTGAATCTCTACAACATAACTAAGCTTCTCCTTGGACAAGCATAGACCATAGCCAAGCCCAACCTAGAAGCCTTTTCTGCTTGGTAGAACTTGCAAGAAAGTGTGTGTGCACCACAGACAGAGTCTAGAAAAACATAGACTCATTCCTATACCATGATGGGGCATCACAGTTATGTTAGTGAAAGGTTAATGATGTACTGCAGAGGGAAGCTAAGTGGCTCAGTGGATAGAGCCATGCCTGGCACTAGGAGTTCCTGGGTTCAAATTTGACCTCAGACACTTTCCAGTTATGCAAGTCACTCAACCCCCATTTCCTAGTCCTTACTGCTCTTCTATCTTGGAACCAATATTTAGCATTGATTGTAAAACAGAAGGTAAGGATTTCTTTTAATGATGTCCTACAGGCATATATGCTACCTAAGAACATAAGTTGTACCCCTAAAATATCTCTTTAAAAAAATAAAATACACAGTTGCACATTGAAAAATAATACTTAATATAGGTTAGACTGAATGAAGTCTCATATAGGTTAGCTCAAAAGTCGTAAACTGCACTAAGACTTTTGGGAGGCTTGTAAAATCAAAATTTGAAGAATTTGGGAATTGTGGTCTATAGTTGGGTCAATATGGTCATTTTCCTTTTTGTTTCCACCATTCTCTGAGAGTAGTGGTTACCTTACATAAGCCCCCATTCATCAATCTCTACCCCTATGAGATGCAACCAATCCAAATTTATCCTCCAATACAGGCTATCATGATTATTATATATTGATCCTTCAGGACATTCTCCTTCTTTCCTCAATGAGTTCACTGTCTAACAATCTCTCTCTCTCTCTCTCTCTCTCTCTCTCTCTCTGATACACACACACACACTTTCTTTCTCTCTCTTTCTTCTCTCTATCTCAACTCCTGCCCTCATATCAGTTCTTCCTCAAATATATTGACTTCAGTTCTCCATTTATTCATTTCCAATCCCTCCACTCCCCCTCAACTACACAGAATTATATCTTTGATCCTGCCATCACCCACAAGTATCTTACCATCATCCATCAGTATCCTACATCCTTATTCACACAATCTAAAATTTCTTTATCTAATCAAAATCTTTTATCATTTCCATCTTTCCATGTGCCTTATGACATCTAACTCTTTTCTTGATCCACACCATAATCTTTATTCTCTCCAGCCTTCAGTTCCTTCCTAGGCAATCATCCCTACACTAAATACATCTCCCTTCCCTATCTTGATACCTTTGGTGGTACACTTCAACTCTACATTCTTTTCTCCTTTTGATTGTCTTTCCCCTTTTTCCTATCTCTAATCATGCCTTACCAACTCCTAACCCTGAATCACTTGTATTGTACTTCTACTACTATACCTACTATGGGTATGTTGCTTAAAGAATCTGGAGGAAGTCATAAAACTGTGCTGATAAAGAGATAACCAAAGCCAAACCATCTCCATCCACCTTAATCCCATTCCATCCCATAGTTAGTCAATCAGTCTATAAGCATTTATTAAGCACTAGGTGCTCAATGATGTGCTAATAAACCCTGGAAATACAAAGAAAAGCTAAAGACAGTCTCTCTTCTCAGAGAACTCACAGTTTAATGGAGAGAAGACCATGAAAACAACTATTTAGAACCAACATATATGCAGAACTTAATCAGCAGAGAGAAGGCACTTGAATTAAAAGGGATCAGGAAAGGCTTCCCAGAGAAGGTGGGATTTTAATGAGGACTGGAAGGAACCCAGAGAGGGCAGGAAATGGAGATGAGGAGGGAGAATAGGGGTCAGCTAGTGAAAAGACCAAAATTTATAAATCAAGTGTTTTGTTTGAAGAACAGTAAGGAAATCAATGTTAGAGTATGTGGGAGAGAGAAAGGTTTAAGAAGCCTGCAAAGGTAGGAGCAAAACAGTTTGTAAAAGGCCTTGAATGCCAAATAAAGGATTTTATATTTGATCCTGGAGGCGACAGGAAACCACTGGAAATTTCTGAATAGGAAGGTAATGTGGTCAGGCCTGTACATTAGGAAAATCCATTTTGACAACTGAATAGAGGAAGGACCAGCAGGTGATTATAATAGTCTAATGTATGAGGTGACGAGAACCCATACTAAGGTAGAGGTAGTGTCAGAGGAGAGAAAGGAGCATATTCAAGAGATGGTAAAAGGTTAAAGCCAACAGGACTTAGCAACAGATTGTATATCATGCATGAGAGAGAGTGAGAAGTCAGGATAATACCTAGGTTTAGAGTCTGGGTGACTGGGAAAATGGTGGTGCCCTTAACAATCTCCAGCAGATTTCTCCCTTTATCATCCCTAATCTCTCACTAATCTTTGATCTCTCTGTCTAGTTGGCTGCTTTCCTGCTGCTTACAACAAACACACCTTTGTCTTCCTATCCTTAAAAAAAATCTTCACTTGATTTAACTATCTCCATTAGTTGTCATCCTATATCCCTCCTACCCTTTTGAGCTAAACTCTTTGTGAAAGCTTTCTCCTCTCATTCTCTTAAATACATTTTTTGCAAATATATCTTCCAATTTCATCATTCAGCTGAAACTTCTTTCTCTAATGTTACTAACAATCTCTTAATTGCCAAATCTAATAGCCTTTTATTAATTCTCCTCCTTCTTGAACTTCCTATGGACTTTAACACCACTGATGATCACCTCCTAGATAATCTGTCCTCTCTTAATTTTCATGATACTTGCTCTCTTCTAGTTCTCCTCCTATATCTCAGTGACCACACACACACACACACACACACACACACACACACACACACACACACACCCCCCCTCTTCCTTCTTAGCTTTCTTTGCTGGAACTTTATTTGTGCCTTTCCCACTAACATGGGTATGCCCCCAATGTTCTGCCCTGGGTTCTCTTCTCTTTTCTTAGCATTCTCACTTGATGGTCTCATCAGCTCCTATGAGTTCAATTATCTTCTCTGTGCAGATATTGTCTTTTGGGCATCTTGAATTTTATGTGCTATAAGCATTTCAAACTCAACAGGTCAAAACTAAACTTATTATCTTCCACCCAAGCCCTTTCCTTCTTCCAAACTTTCCCTCCTACTATCAAGGGTATTACTATTCTCCCAGTCACCCAGAACCACAACTTCAATGACATCCTTGAGTCCTCATTCTGACTCATTCCTTTTATATACTCAGTTGCCAAATCTTGTCCTTTCTCCATCCATCTACCCCTCCAAGCCTTCTCACCCTGGAACATTCCACTGCTATTCTAGTCCCCTCTCCAATGGTGAATTTTTCCCTAGGTGTCCATTTTGAAATAACCTAGGGCAGCCAATCTTCATTCCCCTCCAAGCCGTGCTTCTGATTTACCACACTTCCACACTATGTAGGTACCTTATGTGAAAGGTTAAAATTTTTGCAGAGCAGTTTGGCAAAACACAAATACTTTTTTATTCTGAGAAGTACGGATAGGAAATAGGAGGGAGGAAAGTAAGATGGTCACTCTAATATCATATAACTATGCCTAAAATCCAAATCCTGCACTAGAATTTCTAAGAAACCCTAAATCTAACTGCCTTCGAGGACAGAGTCTTCTGCCTGAGTCAGACTCAGGCCTAACTTACCTACACTCTCTACCTAGAAATTTATTCACTATCTAACTACCTAAACTAATCAATGAACACTAATCTCCTATACCCTCCTTAAATCCAGTTTCTAATCCCAACTGTCAGTCTGACTGAGACAAAGACAGACAACCTCCTAATCTCTAGAAATCCAGAGAAAGACACCCCTGAATTCCCAAAAGTCTCTTACTTAGAAATTCTGTCTGTTACTCCCTCTTAAAGAGGATTAAGAAATCTGTTACAGTCTCTTAAAGAGACAAAGGAAGAGATTAAGAAACTCCCACTAACATTTGCAAGTAGGGTCACCCAGTATTCAAGGAAAATATTGAGATTAGCTTCTCAACATAGCCCATTTGAAAGGTTTCCAACCCTTTGCCTTGACCCAAGAAAAGTGAGGCAAAAGATGAAAAGTTTAAACAACACTTAGGGTTATCCCTTGTTAAAATTAAAATTATTCAAGAGACTGGTTTATGGGCAAGAATATCAATGTACCCACTAGCCTAGCATTATAATCATTAAAGTGATAGGTCAGCAGCCCCTCAAATAACCAAATGAATGACCAAAGACCCAGAACACTCTCCAAGCAGATCTATAGAGTTTTAGGAGCTCGTTATTCGGGCCTTCCCTTGAATATTCCAGGACATCTCTAATTGGTAAATAGCTTATTAGGAGATGAGCCACACATCACACCTAATAGACTGGCCAATATGAGAGTAAAAGAAAGTGATAAATTTGGAGCAATGTGGTAAAATTGGGAGACTAATGCATTGTTGGTGAAGTTGTGAACTAATCTAACCATTCTAAAGAGCAATTTGGAACTATGCCTAGGCTATGAAACCCTTTGATCCGGTAATACCACTATTGGATCTGTATCCCAAAGAGATAATAAAAAAGGGGAAATAATCTACTTGTACAAAAATATTTATAGCAGTTCTTTTTGTTCTGGCAAGGAGTTGGAAATGGAAGGGATATCTATCAACTGGGGAATAGCTGAACAAATTGTGGTACATGCTGGTGATGGAATACTATTGTTCTTTAAGAAATGATACACAAGATGATTTCAGAAAAAAGCTGGAAAGAACTGCAGGAATTGGTGTAGAGTGAAATAAACAGAACCAAGAAAACACTGTACACAATAACAATATTGTACGTTAATTATCTATGAAAATGTGGCTACTCTAAGCAATGCAATGATCTGGAACAATCCTGAAAGACTTAGGATGGGGAATGCTATCCATCTCCAGAGAAAGAACTATTGGGGTCATCTTTCACATCAGTCTATTTATGGTTTTATTTGGGGGTCTTGATTATATATGATTTTGCTCTTACAACAATGACCACTGTGAAAGTGTGTTTTGCATGACAATAAAAACAAAATTTTTTTTAAATGGCCTATCAAACTCTCATCCTTCCCCATACCATAGGTGATAGATATCACAAAGGCAGGAAGAGAATCACTGTCCCCTTCATCTATCAACCAAATTTTGTTAAAAGGAAGGCATTCCTTGGAATTCCTAAGGACAAAGAAAATATAAAAAGCAGTAGACTGGAAGGAGTTCCTATCCCAGAAGCTAGGCACAGGAATACACAGACATTCTCTCTACTTTACTACCTTAATATAGAAATTAATATAGTATATGAAAAATAAATTCTCCTTATCTTGAACCTACTTCATAAAGTTCTTATTTCCCCCTCAAAGGTAACCTATCCTCATCACCCACACACTTTCCTAGAAATACCAACTTGGAAAGAGGCAGATAGAGCAATTGAGTTATTAATTTTTATACACTAGAATTCTAATTCAGTACATATCAACAGCCCTTGGACCCCTTGGCTAGCCTAGGCTCAAGTTCAACTGAATCACAGATTGCATCAGCATCACAGGCACACAACTCTATTCTTCTAAAGTGTCTCTTCATTCCCTTGTAGGCTGGAGGCGGTGGGTGGAAGAAAAACTCCAGCAATCCTTCTTGGACTTTGCCAGTTACAACCAAGAAATGGACTGCTTGGGCATCCTGAGCTTAACTGTTAGATGTGGTATTTTCTGCTTTTTGCCCTAAGATGTTCCTAAGTCCTATTTCTAAGTTGAATATAGTGAGTCGGTTGTTCAGCCAAGTGACTTTAACACAATGCTTATTCATAAATGATAATTTTAGCACAATAGGACAAAGCTTTAAAAATGAATGTATGAGAAAAACCCACCCACACATGTATGACACACACCAACATGCTTCTCATCTCCACGCTCTGGGTGGACATGCTCTTAGTCACAGAAGAGCATCTGGGCCATCTTGTACAGTTTCCTTCCCTGATTTCTGCTTCTCTAGAAATTTTATCAAATAGTTACTGAGTCAGAATAAGTGGGTTTAGCAATTAACATCTGTGTGGAGGCTGCCTTCAAAAGCGCCTGGAGGATTTGACAGTAAATATTCCTGTGCTGCAAATCAAATACCCATTGTAAAAGCTTGAATGTGATATTTATGAAGACAAACTCGTGCCGAAATCTCACTGGATAATCATTTTCTATCCCAGCAGGCAGCATAAAGGACCCTTCTTCGCTTGCCGTAAAGCCTGAGTTAACTCATAGTAGGATCGTCTCTGTGGCACAAAGAATAGCCAGAAAACATCAAAGAAAACATCTATTCCATTTCTTTATAAACAGATTTCCACCAAGAATGTGACTGGGCCAAAGAATACCACTGGATAAATTGGATCCGACAAACTCCCATATATTAAACTCGAACACTATGAGTCAGGCTAACCCAAAGCACACAGTTTCCAGTCAAGACACTCCTTTAGCTCCCTCTACTCACCCACTGCTTTCGGACATTCCAGCAATCTGAGCAACAGTGAGTGACCTCCTCCCTCCAGCCGCTCTGGAGGAAGAAATCTGATGTAGTACTCTGGCCTGGCACAAGATGGGATGAAAAGCTTCCTCTGGAGACGAGAATGGGCTTGCCTCGGACCAGCAGCCCCAAATCACCACCAGACAGATGACAGTTTTCCCTTGGCAAGTCAATACCCTTTATGAGCTCGATTATATTTTTTAATGTTTGTAACTTTATTTCAAAGTAATTGATTTCCTTCTTAATCCTGTTTACTCTAGTTTATGCATTAAAAACATTATTTTGTGAAAGAGATCATTTTTTTTTAAAGTTAAGAATCCCTGAACCAGGAGGTAGCTAGGTGGCTCCGTGGATTGAGAGACGGACCTAGAGACAAGAGACATGGGTTCAAATGTGACCTCAGACTCTTGCTAGCTGTGTGACCCTGGGAAAGTCACATAACCCCCATTGCCTAGCCCTTATCCCTCTTCTGCCTTATAAGCAATACACAGTATTGATTCTAAGATGGAAGATAAGGGTTTTGTAAAAAGAAGAATCCCTGAACTACTGGTTTCTCTATTGAAATCTATGGGGGTGGGGAGAAGGCAGAAAAGGCTTAGGGGTAAGCAGGGGTGAGTACCTTGCTTTAAAAAAAAAATGCTGTGATTGATTTGCTCCTTGAATTGTTTAGCATTCCACCGGGGTGAGCCTCGTTGCCATGGGCATGTTAAGTTTGCTTCACTCTCAAGCCAAAACCAAACCCCTGCCCCGAGCTGGCTGCCTCACAAATATCCACTGGAGGGCACAAAGACTGAACGGGCCAAGTAGCTGCACGCGCTCTATCAGACACACAAAACCCAGGGCGCCCTGAGGATGGGTCTGCAGCCTCGCCCTTCACATTGGGAATACATCACAGCCAGCCAATGCCCTGTGGACAGGATGTGAGAGGCTCCGGCCAGAAAAAGAAGCAAAGAGGGTTCACAGCCAGTCTCAAGCAGGCTGCTTCCTAGAGCTCGTTATCCAGCACTTCAGAGAGCTTTGTGAATGAAGGCCTTTCATTTTAGAACCTTGAGGCTAAGATGGTAGAGGGCTGGGACCTCATGTTTTAACTCTATCGCATACCACCACTCCCTCTCTCCCCGAAAGGATCTACAATACCTAAAAGTCCACAGGAAAGAAAGGAGAGTTGCACAAATGGCAGTTAGCCTATCTCAGTCCATACATACACATAGAGTTCTTTAACATAAGCCTTTGATGAGTCCCACTGCTTTGGCAGCTAGGTAGCTCAGTGGTTAGAGCACCAGGTCTGAAATCAGGGAAGCCTGAATTCGAATCCAGCCTCAGACACTTGCTGGCTGCAGGACCCTGGGCAAGTCACTTCATCCTGATTGCCTCAGTTTCCTTATCAGTAAAATGAACTGGGGAAGGAAATGGCAAACCACCCCAGTATCTCTGCCAAAAAGACCCTAAATGGGATCACAAAGGATAAGACATGATTGAACGACAACAACAAAATAAATACAAGTTCCCCTGGGAAGAGTAACACATTAGGTTATTGTTGCTTTCATTTAAACCAGTCACTGTTAGTACAGTGGCTGGAACATTGAGCCTGGTGTCAAGAAGACCTGAGTTTAAATTTGACCTCATATACTTACTAGCTGAGGACTAGTTGTTATTGTTGTTGTTGTTGTTATTATTATCATTGCAGTATAGTAGTATAATAGGAACTCTGGAGTTAGAAAAACCTGAATTCAAATCCAGCCTCAGACACTTAACTAGCTTGTGTGATCATCAGCAACTTTACCTCCTCTGTGCCTCAGTTTATTCATCTGTAAAATGGGGCTAATAACAGCACTTATCACCACAATGCTGTCATGAGGATCAACTGAGATAATATTTTTAAAGAGTTTCACAAACCTTAAAGCATTATAGAAATGTTATCTACTGAATATAACTATACCTGAATGTAGATGGAATTTAATAACAGCTTTTAATTAGGGGAAGGGAACTGGATAGTTGGGGGAGAGAACATAAAAGCATTGAGTTTGGAACGAAGTTTGAGGAATGGGGTACCAGTGATCCTTTTCACAGCTTTGCTGAGGGCTGTCAGGGACTGTGGCTAACTTGGGATTTGACTCTCTCTATATTCCTATTGCACCTGAAATCTCTAGTGAGAAATAACTGAAAGACATAGGCCCCTTCCGGTTTAATCAAGCATCACCAGGCAGGCAAACATAGGCATGGGTGGCACATTTCATTGGGCTATGCACCAAAGGAATATTATTTTTAAGGTGAATATGTTAAATAATCATAAAAGATATTATTTTTAATTCATCAAACAAGCTAAAGAAATGGAAGCTTAACTAAACATAATTGGAATTAACTAAATGTTACTTTAAAATATATACTTTATTTTTATTTGTTTGTTGTTTTGTTTGTTACATTAAATTACAGATACATAAAAAAAAAAACCTATGGGGGCAGCTGGGTAGCTCAGGGGAGTGAGAGTCAGGCCTAGAGACAGGAGGTCCTAGGTTCAAACCCGGCCTCAGCCACTTCCCAGCTGTGTGACCCTGGGCAAGTCACTTGACCCCCATTGCCCACCCTTACCAATCTTCCACCTATGAGACAATACACTTAAGTACAAGGGTTTAAAAAAAAAACCCTATGTCTTAGGGTGGTTAGGTGGTTCAGTAAATAGAGAGCCATGCCTGGAGATGGGAGGTCATAGGTTCAAATCTGGCTTCATACACTTCCTAGCTACATGACCCTGGGCAAGTCACTTAACCCTGTATGCCTCAGTTTCTTTGTAAAATGAGTTTGAGAAGGAAATGACAAACCTTTCTAGTAGCTTTGCCAAGAAAACCCCAAACAGGGACATAAAGAGTCAAGCAGAACTGAAAAATGACTGAACATTTATGGAGCCCAACCAATATGCATAACAATGTTTCTAGGGGAGAATGAGTTCAGTTACAATTTGAGATACCAATGGCCCTTCTCTCTTTCTCCTTTCCCATTCCCGAGGGTATGGGAACAAACATACAAAATTACATATATCATACTTAAAAGTTGACTTTTTAAAAAACTACTTCTAATAAATGTCATTTGACACCAGCAAATCTATCACCTATCATTTGATTTTTTAAATAAAATTTTTAAAAGGAAACAAAGACCACCAAACTATGCATAAATTGTAGCTAAAATACATAAGTAGCCAGAGAAACTAGGTGGCACAGTAGATAGAGTACTAGTCCTAGAGTCAAGAAAACTCATCTTTCTAAGTTCAAATCTGGCCTCAGACATTTATTAGCTATGTGACCCTGAGCAAGTCATTTAATCCTGTTTGCCTCAGTGTCCTCCTCTGTAAAATGAGCTCAAGAAGGAAATGGAAAACCACACCACTATCTTTGCCAAGAAAATCCCAAATGGGGTCATAAAGAGAAAGACATATCTGAAAAATGACTGAACAACCACAGAAGTGACTAATGTCAAGATTAATTTTTAGAAGGGACTAAGCATTTATAGAGAGCCTATGCTAGGCACTCTGCTAAGAGCTTTACAAATATTACAGCTAATATTAGTGAATATTGGAAGCTTAGGCAGTATAGTGTCTCTGAAGTCAGAAGTTCTGGGTTCACTGCCTGTGTAACCTTGGACAATCCATTGAACTTGGGCCTCAATTCTATCAGATGTAAAATGAGAAGACACAGCTAGTGACCTCTTGAGGTCCCTTTCAACTCTAAATTTCTAATCCTTCGACTACAGTGATAAAAGAGAGAGAATAGGAAGGAAGAGTAAAACCTTCTCAGCAAGACTTGTCAACACCCCCAATTCATGGACCTCTCCTGTGAATTAATGCCCCATAGAATATGTGAGGCTTCTTTGAAATGAAGATGAAACTTATGATTTGTCAGCCCCTTTTCAGACCTGTCCCTCAAGCTTGAATATAGATACTCAATAAATGTTGAGTTTAACCTATTTGAAATGGAATGTAATTTTGTCTTTCCTTGTGGAGTTTAAGGGAGAAAGGGTGGGGATCAAAGGAATGTCCTAAGAAGGAACTTTTTTTTTAACTCCTCTGTTTCACCATTGTTAATACCACCACCCCCCCCAAAAAAAAAAAACAACTCGAGAAATATTCAGATTGTGTCTAGTAGACACTTTCTTTGTTCTTTCATTGAACCATGGAAGATAAGAAAAAGATTATAGCAGAGGAAAAGACAGTAGACAAACCAAGGAATCCCAGGTGTCATTGGAAGAAAGGGGATGTGACTGGGGAGCCAAATGGAACTAAAAAATTTCTCTGGAGTTTTATGCTTGTGGAAGTCCCCAGTTCCCACTACTACCCATCCCCTGGAAGTTCAGCCCCAATCCTGAGTCTCCACCAACCTTTATCTTTATCCCTCCCCTTCTCCAGTCCCTGGTCTTCTGGACCCCCTACCTCAAGGGACTGGAAACTGCTACCCATTTATCACTGTTCATTGGAGCAAGAGGTAAGAAGAAGGAGCAGAGAGCTATCTTCACACCCTCGGGAATGGGAAAGGAGAAAGAGAGAAGGGCCGTTGGTATCTCAAATTGTAACTGAGCTCATTCTCCCCTAGAAACATTGTTATGCATATTGGTTGGTCTCCATAAACTATTTACACCACTTTTTAACAGTTAACATGGGTTGTTGTCTGTATCAGCAAACAACTGATGCATATTTGTCAAAAGTCACATCTGAGGTTGAAGCAAATGTTTCAATCTGGAGTCTAAAACAAAGCGTGAATGAATGAAGAATGTGTGAATCAGCACATTCAAAGACACATCCTCCTTCTCTTGATCTTGTTACAAAATATCTCACATCCTTCCTCATTCCAAACACAAAGCAAGCATAAACCAATAGTCAATTTAATTTAGTGATGTGAGGATACTTGAAGTTTAATGCTTTTCTACTTTATTACATTTCATTTAGACAAATATTTATTAAGCACCTACTATGTGCAAAGCACTTTGCTAGGCATTAGTGAAACAAAGCCTCAAGTATTCAACTTTTTTCTTTCTTTCTTCCTTCCTTCTTTCCTTCCTTCCTTCTTTTCCTTCCTTCCTTCCTTTCTTTCTTTCTTTCTTTCCTTCCTTCCTTCCTTCTTTCTTTTCTTCTTTTGGACTAGAACACTCCCTGGCTTCCCTAGCTTCCTTAGAATCTCAGTTGCAGTCCCCTCTTTTACAGTCTTTCCCTATCCTCCTTAATCTTAATGCCTTCTCTCTGAGATTACCAACCATTTATCCAGTGTTTGTATATAGTTGTTTTGCATGCTATCTCTCTCGTTTTAGAGTTGCTTCTAGCACAGAGAAATTAAGTGAGCCACTCCAGGGAGCACAGCCACAGTCACAGCCTGTGGATTTGAATCCAGACTTTCCTGGCTCCAAGGCGTGCTCTCTTATCTACTCCTCTGCACACAGCCTCTCGGTTAACATTTAAAAGTTACCATATCTTTTTTTCTCATCATCAATTCACAAGGTAACTAAATAAATTTCAAAAGTCTCAGAACCATCTGTTGATTTATTTTCATCACCGTACCAGCAGACATATTTTAGAACAAAAGCGCAGATATTTAAAACAGCACTCCCCTTCAGTTTCGTTGTGCGGCTTCTTCTGTTGAACTGGCAATGTAACCACCAAATATATTGTTTCTATGGGGAAAGTGTTCTGCGTTTTAAACTACATACTTTTGGAACAAAGTCAATTTGTAAGCAATTGCTGCCTACCAGAGAATACCTCTCATCTTTATGTAGAGACTCAGTCCTATGGATTCCTTTTTATTTTATTATTGTTATTATTATTATTATTAAAGCCCTTACCTTCTGTCTTGGAGCCAATAGACAGAAGAGTGGTAAATGGAGGTCAAGTGACTTACCCAGGGTCACACAGCTAGGAAGTATCTGAGGCTAGATTTGAACCTAGGACCTCCCATCTCTAGACCTGGCTCTCAATCCACTGAGCCACCCAGCTGCCCCCAGTCCTATGGATTCAAACTGAGCTGCAATGCTGAATTAGATGTTTTTTCTCTCTTTCTTACATAGATGGGCATGTGTCTAGAAACTGTTGGCATAAAAACAATAGCATCCAGGCCTAGAGTTGGAAGGTCCTGGGTTCCAATCTGGCCTTAGACACTTACTAGCTATGTGACCCTGGGCAAGTCACTTAACCCCAATTGCCTAGCCCTTATCACTCTTCTACCTTGGAACTGATACTTAGTATCATTTTTAAGACAGGAGATAAGGGTTTTTAAATAAAATAAAACAATAGCATCAGTAAAATCTTAATAAAGTTCATGTTCCTTTTTTAATTTTAATTTTTTCAGTTATATGTAGAAACACTTTCTGACAATTGTTTTTTAATATTTTAAAATTCAGATTTTCTCCCTCCCCACCCCCAGTGAATAGTCTGATATAGGTTATACCCATACTTTGATGTAATACATATTTCCATATTGCTCATGTCAAGATGGTACACACCTAACGCACATATAATAGAAATCGCATAAAGGAAATATAGTGAAAGATGGCATGTTTTGATCTGCACTCAGATTCCAACAGTTCTTTCTTTGGCTGTGGATAGCATTTTTATCATGAGTCCCTTGTAGTTATCTTGGGAACTTGCTTTGCTGATAATGGTTTAGTCCTTCACAGTTGGTCATTATATAATATTTCTATTACCGTATACATTGTTCTCCTGGTTCTGCTTACTTTATTTTGCATCAGTTCATTTAAGTCTTTCCAAGTTTTTCAGAATTCATCCTGTTCATTGTTCCTCGTGGCACAATAGTATTCCATTACAACCATATACCACAATTTAGTCAGCTATTCCCCAAGAGATGGACAACCTCTCAGTTCCCAATTCTTTGCTGCTATGAAAAGTGCTGCTAAAAAATATTTTGGTACAGGTGAGTCCTTTTCCCTTATAGGTGATCTCTTTGGGATACAGACCTAATACTGGTATCGTTGGGTAAAGAGGTATGCTTAGTTTTATGACTCTTTGGACGTGATTCCACGTTGCTCTCCAGAATAGTTATATTGGTTTACATTTCCATCAATAGTATATCAGTGATTTTCTTTCTTGGTCAGGTTATTCAATCTGGTAGATGTGAGATAGAATTTCAGAGCTGTTTTAATTTACACTTCTCTAATCAATAGTGATTTAGAGCATTTTTTCATACGACTATGGATAGTTTTAATCTCTTCCTCTGAGAACTACCTATTCATATTCTTTGACCATTTTTCAACTGGGAAATGCTTAGTATTCTTATAAATTTGACTCAATTTTCTATATATTTGAGAAATGAGGCTTTTGTCAAAGACACTATAAGATTTTTTCAGAATTTGTTGTTTCCCCTCTAATCTTGGTTTAATTGATTTCATTTATATAAAACGTTTTTACTTTAATATAATAAAAATTATCTATTTTTGTAATATTCTCTATCTCTTAATTACCCATAAATTCTTCCCCTATCCATCAGCCTGAAGGTAAGCTTTTCCATATTCCCTAATTTGTTTGTGGTATCATTCTTTATTTCTAGATCAAGAATCCATTTTGACTGTTTCCTGGCGTATGGCATGAGATGCTGGTTCATTCCTAATCTCTGCCATGCTGCTTTCCAGTTTTCCTAGCAGTTTTTGTTAAATAGGGAGTTCTTTCTCCAAAAGCTTGGATCTTTGAGTGTATTGAGCACTGTTTCTCTGGACGCTTACTGCCATGTATTGATTGCCTAATCTATTCCATTGACCTACCACTCTATTTCTTTTTTTTTTTTAACCCTCTCACCTTCCACCTTAGAATCAATACTATGTATTTGTTCCAAAGCAGAAGAGTGGTAAGAGCTAGGCAAAGTGACTTGCCCAGGGTCACAGAGCTAGGAAGTGTCTAAGGCCAGATTGAAACCTAGAACCTCCTGTCTCTAGACCTGGCTCCCAATCCACTGAGCTACCCAGCTGCCCCACACCACTCTATTTCTTAGCCAGTACTAGATTGTTTTTATGATTACCACTTTACAGTATAGTTTGATACCTCATTCATACTGCCAGGCCTCCTTCCTTCATATTTTTTTATTAATTCTCTTAATGTTTTTGGTCTTTTATTTTTCCAGATGAACTTTGTTGTTATTTTTTCTAGTTCTATAAATCATTTCTTATAAGACAATCCATGCTACAATTCAGTTTCTTATATGATGTATTCTTCCTTATATATTGAAACATTTGTACATTTGGTTCATTGTTTAGGTCACAATAAAAAGAAAATTTTGAAAATGAAATAATGGACAAAATATGTTTTATAAACTTAGGGTAACACACTCAATATTAAATGAGTGGTAGGGACAATAAACGATATGAAATTTCAAAGAAAAAGATTACCACTGACTTCTGGGGTAATTAAGAAAAATCTTCCTTACTAAGACAAAGAAAATACTTGGATCTATAGGCATCTGTCCTCAGTTGGGAGACAGGGTTTGAGTTAAATGAAAATCAAAGGAACTGTGGCAAGGCATCTGAGACTTGGTCTATCAGCATCACCTGTGGAGTCCTATGCTTCCAGCCTTTTCCATGAGACTATTCTTTTCTGGAGGGGTAGCTAGGTGGTGCAGTGGATAGAACACTGGGCCTGGGGTCAAGAAGACTCCTTGTTCCTGAGTTCAAATCCAACTTCAAAGACTGAGTAACTGTGTGACTCTGGGCAAATCATTGAGCCCTGTTTGCCTCAGTTTCCTCATCTGTAAAATGAGTTAGAGAAGGAAATGACAAATCACACCAGTACAGTATCTTTGCCAAGAAAACCACAAATGGAAAAGAGATAAGCCTAACTCAACAACAAGCAAAAATTCTCTTCTGGTATTGTCATCGCTCTTTATCCCTGACTCCATTCCCCTATAGAATTTTTTACAAATGTAATACCATGAACAAAATTAGAAGTCAATGTGCTACCTCAGTCCAGGCCGTAAGATGTTTTATCTTAGCGTGACTACTATGGGACTAGAATGTTCCTTAGCTCTAAGAATTCAGAACCTTTGTTTTATTTAGTTTCCCAAAAGAAATCAGATCCTACAGAACTGATTCACAATTAGCCAACTTTGCCAGAGCAAAAGATTGATTTGGAAACCAGAAAGCCAATTTATTCAATTACAGCAAGAAATATAAGTGCCAGGCAGACTAGATATTGAGGTCATCCTATCAGCACATTCTTTTGCCAGTAGGGACACCTACTTAGGAAAATGAATTCGAATCAGGTTACTTGGTGAATAAGGAGGCACAGCTAAGAGAATTGACTATGCTTAAGCAATCATTTTCATCCAGTTATGGCAGCTATTCTGCTGAGTCAGCCTTCTTTCTTCACTGGAGTAATATATCTGCCAAGTGGACTAGAACCCTCAGGTTGGCCAATCAAGGGACTCTTTTCTTCCTTTATCATTCTTGAAGATACATTGACCACTTCTTAACTTCCAACACTCCTTTTTTCCAGATATCATGAAAACATTCTCCCACCCATTTATTTGAATTTGTCATAAGAGCATCACCACCTCTCATTTCGACACACTTTCTTATTGTGTCACAGTTTCCAAGATTATGGATTACTTTCCATTGAATTTTAGATTGGCTGCTTACAGGTCACAGAGGAGGAGTTTCATTTCATCAGCTATTTCCAAATAATACTGTAGGAAGATTTCCTATAAATAGCTCATCCCATCTGTAATGGGTAGATTCTTAGTATGAACAATGTCAGAAAAGACTTTTTTTTCTCTAACTGTCCTATCTTCTTCCTGACTTTGAGCTTTAATAACATTTTTAATATTCTTACTTAAACAACAAAACATGAGCACTTCCATATATACAGCACAACACCAAAGCGGACTGTATTTTTTTAAACCCTTACCTTCTGTCTCAAAATCAATGCTGTGTATTGGTTCTAAGGCAGAAGAGCAGTAAGGACTAGGCAATGAGGGTTAAGTGACTTGCCCAGGGTCACATAGCTAGGAAGTGTCTGAGGCCAGATGTGAACCTAGAACCTTTCATCTCTAGGCCTAGCTCTCAAACCACTAAGCCACCCCTGCTGCCCCCAGGACTGTATTTTTTAAGAGACCATGAGTCTCCATTTCATATATTTCATATTGCTTGCTTTTTTTTAAATCTACACAATGAATTCAAAACTCTATCTATCGATCTATCTATCTTTGTCTCTCTCTGTCTCTCCCTTTCTCTCTCTCTCTTTTTCCCTGGTATTATTATTGCCTCAACCCCTACAATTAAAAAGAAAGGGAGAATCACTCTATTTTTTAAGCAGTCAAGCAATACAAAACCACACAGTGGCCACATACAAAAATATATGCCTCTTTCTGCACCTTGAGTCCCTCACCGCTGTCCAACTGTGAGTAACATGCTCTCAGTACACTGTGAACATATTAGGATTCTGAAAAAAACATTTGTTTCTTCTCACTTGAGAGCAGTAGGAAAAACTATAGTGAGCTCTCCCCTCTCCCCCAAATTCCTCCAATCTAGAAAGTGTACCAAACCAAATCCTGATGGCGAAATCCAAGAAAAAGTCAAGATGAGTCATATTTCTAGCTCTCGTCAGCACAGGGAGTCTGAAAGAGAAGAATGTAAACATGGGGGGACAATGGGGTCTAGTTGGAATACCAAGCATATTCCATACTCCAGAAAAAGAGAGAAGCAATACACAAGAACAAAAAAAGATCCCAGATGATATAGGGTATATAGGACCAGGTGCTGGGTTTGGTAACAGGTATCACAACTGGCTGCTCTTACCCAGTTCTGAGTCACAGATCCAGGGCAAATTGAGGAGGGAACCTAACTCTAGAGATGGCATACCAGAGTATGGAGCTATTGAAGACCCAAAGAAAAAATAAGCAGCAGTGATATGGTTCTGATTCTGGGAGAAAAAAACAGAATCTTCATTCCAGCTTCTAGACCAGTCAGAAGTCTTCAAAGGAATAACAAGAGGAGGAATGCCAAACCAAAGAGGAATTTGCAGTTCAATCCCTCTGAATCAGCAGTTTCCTAGCTGACTGATAATGACTGAGAGCAGAATCAGTCTACTGTTGCTCAAATGCAAACCCAAGTCAGGAATTTGTGGAGCTCAAGTAAGTGAAGAATTGATCAGACTTTGTCCTGAATGAAAAAATCTTTAGAATCATTGAAAGCTTGTAGGTCTCCAGTCTGAACTATCCCTGAGATCCTGGAATACTACCCCAAGAAAACGAAAACAGGACCAGTCAAGACCTCTCTTCAGAAGTTCATGGATCACAACACTATTGTTAAGTCTGAAGTCAGGAAATAGACTACAATGAACAAACAAAGTTGGGGGGGGGGCACATGGATCCCAAAATAAGAAGCTATTATAGTGACAGGGATACTCCAGACACAAAACTAGAAGAAGAAGATGGTTACAAAACATATATAATCAAAGCCAAAGGGAAAAAATAGCTCAGACCCAAATTCAACTAGGATTCCTAGAAAAGTTAAAACAAGCCACAAAATGGTTTACCTATCAGACCTATGGATAAGAGAAGAAGTTAGGTCAAAATGAGACATAAAGAACATTATGAGATGCAAAATAGATAACTTTGAAAAATTAAATTTAAAAGTTTCTGCACAAACAAAAGCAATGCAACCAAAATTAACAGGAAAACAATAAACTGGGGGGGGGGGTAATTTATAACAAGTATCTGGCAAAGGATTCATTTCTCAAAATATAGAGAATTGAGCCAAATTTATAAGAATACAAAACATTTCCCAATTGACAAATGGTCAAAAGATGTGAACAGGCAACATCAGATGAAGAAATTAAAACTGTCTTTAGTCATATGAAAAAATGTTCTGAATCACTATTGATTAGAGGCACATTAACTGCAAATTAAAAACCTCATTCCCATCATATTGTTTAACATGACAAAAAAGGAAAATGATAAATGCTGGAGAAAATTTAGAAAAATTGGGACAATACTACACTGCTAGTAGAGCTGCAAACTGATACCACTGCAAACCACTCCACAGAGCATTCTAGAACCATGCCCAAAGGGCCATCAAACTGCATATCTATTAACCCAGCAATACCACTATTAAGTCTGTATCCCAAAGAGTTCAACAATAGGGAGAAAGAACAGAAATGTTTACAGCAGCTCTTTTTGTTATGGAAAAAAAACTGAAAACTGAAGGGAAGTCCTTCAATTGGGGAATGACTGAACAAGTTGTGGTATGTGCATGTAATGCCTATTTTGCCATAACATACTATAAATAATATGATCACAAAAAAACCTGGAAAAACATATATGAAGTGATGCTAAGTGAAGTAAGCAGAATCAGAAGAAAATTGTACACAGTAACAACAATAATGTAGGATGGTCAACTGTGAAAGACTTAATTTATCAACAAGGCAAAGATCCAGGACAACTACAAAAGAGATCCATGACAAAAAAAGGATATCCACCACCACAGAAGGAACAAAGTCCAAAAGCTAATTGAAATACACTATTCTTTACTTTATTTCCTCCATGAGTTTTTGTCTCATGTAAGAAATATGTGTCTTCATTCACATGATGAGCATAGAAATATATATTACATGATAATATCTATCATATTACCTACCTTCTTGGGGAGAAGGGAGGGGTGGGAGGGAGAGAGAGAATATATTTTAAAAAATCATAAAATGGACATTAAGAAATTATATTGACATAATCTGGAAACAAATTTATAAAAATAAAGCTTTTTAAAAGATAAAGCAATAGACGGATTAAGCGGAGACTTCCAGGTTAAGATGGTGGCAGAGTAAAAAGCAGCTGCCTCCTAACCCACACATTTAGGACTTCTCAAGAGGACATAAAAACAAATCCAGATGAACGAAGAGACCCCACAACAGGGCGCAGCATTGAAGGTACGTGGGTTCAGGGCATTTCCATTGCTATAAGGGGGTGAAATAGCTCTCACTAAAATGCGAGCTGAACAACCCCCTCCCCCAAACACACCACCTATGAGGCCAAAGCCAGCGCACAAGAGTTAGAGCAAGATTAGGGCATCCATTCAGTCCTTGGCAGCTACCTGTGATCACCA
Organism: Gracilinanus agilis; assembly: GCF_016433145.1. NCBI lineage: Eukaryota > Metazoa > Chordata > Mammalia > Didelphimorphia > Didelphidae > Gracilinanus > Gracilinanus agilis. The sequence goes on along the minus strand of NC_058131.1, from coordinate 119,121,135 downwards.
GGGCCTGCTCCTGAAAGCAGCAAGACTTAAGACCCCAAGAGGCTAAAGAACTCCTGGACTTTCAACACAGACCTTGAGTGCAGGCACAAACTCAGACTCAGAATCAGATCCTGAGCACAGGCACAGACCTTGGGTGGGGACCCAGTGCAGAGGGGTGTATGACTGTGGAAGCAGGGCCCTGAGACTGTTAAAGGAGCTTTGGGCAGAGGAACAAGTAAAGGGAACACCAGGAGGCTTGACCTGAGAACAACTAGACTTGAGACCTCAGGAGCCTAAAGAGCACAGACAGACCCTGGGCGTGAGGATAAAGCTGAGAGGGCACTGGGCTAACAATGGCAAGCCAGACACAAGAACCCCAGAAGAGAAAGATGAAGAAGAAATCTTTAACACTTGACAACTTTTACACAGAAAAAAATCCAGACAACAGAGCAAACACCAGAGGAGAACAAACAAGTAATCATATCCAAACCTTCCCAAAAAAATGAAAACTGGTCACAAGCTATTGAAGAGTTCAAATCTGAGATTATGAGAAAGATGGAAGATATCTGGCAAGAAAATAACAGTTTAAAAGGCAGAATTTCACAATTGGAAAGTGAGGCTCAGAAATCAAATGAATTGATAAGCAAATTGAAGACCACAAATGACCAGCTGGAAGCCTTGAAGAACCAAACCAGACGAGATTGAAAAGGAAAACCAAAAGATTATAGCCAAAAACCAGTCTCAAAAGGCTAGAATTAGGCAATTAGAAAAAGATGTCCCCAAATCAAAAGAATTGATAAGTAAATTGGAAACCAAAATGAAACAGCTAGAAAACAGGGTAGACCAAATCAAAAAGGGAAATCAAAAGATTATAGCAGAAAACCAGTCTTTAAAGACAAGAACTGGGCAAGTAGAAGCCAATGATCTCTCAAGACAGCAAGAACAAATAAAGCAAAGTCAAACGACTGATAAAATAGATGGAAACATGAAATATCTCACTGAGAAATTGACAGCTCAAGAAAACAGGTCTAGAAGAGACAATTTGAGAATCATTGGTCTTCCTGAAAAAGCAGAAATTAATAGAAATTTGGACTCCATTCTAAAAGAAATTATTCAGCAAAACTGCCCTGAAGTTCTAAAACAAGAGAGCAATATAGATATTGAAATGATCCATAGATCACCCTCTACACTAGACCCAGAAAAGACAACACCCAGGAATATAATAGCCAAATTCAAGAGCTTCCAAGTAAAAGAAAAATTTTACAAGAAGCCAGAAAGAGATAATTCAGATATCAAGGAGCACCAATCAGGATTACACAGGATCTGGCAGCCTCCACACTACAAGACCACAAGGCTTGGAATATGATATTCAGAAAGGCAAGAGAACTGGGTCTACAACCAAGGATCACCTACCCATCAAAACTGACTATATACTTCCAGGGGAAAGTATGGGCATTCAACAAGATAGAAGATTTCCAAGTATTTGCAAACAAAAGACAGGGTCTAAATGGAAAGTTCGATATCCAACCACAAAAAAACAAGAGAAACATGAAAAGGTAAATAAGAAACAGAGGGGAAAGAAATAAAACACTTATTTTTAAATTTGCCTCTTTAAGGGTTTCAATAAGACCTAATTATTCGTATTCCTATAAGGAGAAATGTTATGTGTAATTCTCTGTAGTGAACTCTATTCACTATTATAGTATGCACTATTATTCACAGGGATAGGTTGGAATACTAAATGGTCTAAGATGATATAGGGGTGAGTGGGAAAGAGGGGGATGAATAGTAGATGACACCAAGAGAAACTTGAATGAATAAGAAAAATAGGATATTCTATTACACACAAAGAGGGCATAGGAAAGAAAGGGATGAATACTATTATAAGAAGGAGATGAAGAGAGCATTAAGAGGTAATATTTAAACGTTACTCTCAGTGGAATTAACCCTGAGAGGGAAGAGTAGCAATATCCACTGGGATATAGAACTCTATCTAACCCTACTGAGAAAGTCTGAAGGGACAAACCAAGGGGAGCAGGGGAGTGGGGAGGTCAAAAAAAGGAGGGGAAGAGAAGGGGGAGGGAATTCATTAGGCCTTAAAAATAAAAAGAGGGGAATAATAAGGAAGGGAGTAGAAAGGGTAGTAAATCAAGGGAGTGGACAAGTGTTACTGGTTTAAAACAAATCACTGGTTTAAAAGGAAATAGCCTAAGAAGAAAGGGTAGAACTAGGAGAGGATACCAAAATGTTGGGGAATACACAACTGATAATTATAACTCTAAATGTGAATGGGATGAACACACCCATAAAATGGAAATAAATACCAGAGTGGATCAGAAACCAAAGTACTACCTTATGTTGTCTACAGGAAACACATATGAGGTGGGTGGACATACACAACTTTAAGGTAAAGCGCTGGAGCAAAATCTTTTGGGCTTCAAATGAGAAAAAGTAGGCAGGAGTGGTGGTCATGATTTCTGACAAAGCCAAAGTAAAAATAAATATGATTAAAAAAGACAGGGAAGGTAATTACATCCTGATAAAAGGCAGTATAGACAATGGCAAAATAAAGTGCTTAACATGTATGGATCAAATGGCAAAGCATCCAAATTCCTAAAGGAGAAACTGGCAGAGATCAAGAAGGAAATAGATAGTAAAACCATACTAGTGGGAGATCTAAATATTCCTCTTTCAGATCTAGATAAATCAAACCAAAAAATAAATAAGAAAGAGGTAAGAGAGGTGAGTGAAGTGCTAGAAAATTAGATTTAATAAATATGTGGAGAAAAATAAATTGTGACAAAAAGGAATACACCTTTTTTTCAACTTCCCATTGTACATTCACAAAGATTGATCATGTAATAGGACATAGAAACATTGCAAACAAGTGCAAAAGAGCAGAAATAATAAATGTAACCTTCTCAGATCATAATGCAATAAAAATAATAATTAGTAAGGGCACCTGGACAGGCAAACCAAACACCAATTGGAAATTAAACAATATGATTCTCCAAAACCAATTTGTCAAAGAAGAAATCATAGAAACAATCAACAATTTCATTGAAGAGAATGACAATGATGAGACATCCTACCAAACTCTGTGGGATGCAGCTAAGGCAGTATTCAGGGGGAAATTTATATCCTTGAGTGCATATATTAACAAATTAAGGAGGGCAGAGATCAATGACTTGGGCATGCAACTCAAAAAGTTAGAAAGCGAGCAAATTAAAAATCTCCAGATGAAAACTAAATTAGAAATACTAAAAACCAAGGGAGAAATTAATAAAATCAAAAGTAAAAGAACTATTGAATTAATAAATAAGACTAGAAGCTGGTACTTTGAAAAAACAGATAAAATAGACAAAGTACTGGTCAATCTAATAAAAAAAAAAGGAAAGAAGAAAACCAAATTGATAGTATCAAAGATGAAAAGGGAGACCTCACCTCTAATGAAGGGTCAATTAAGGCAATCATTAAAAATTATTTTGCCCAATTATATGACAATGAATATAACAATTTAGGAGATATGGATGAATATTTACAAAAATATAAACTGCCTAGATTAACAGCAAAAGAAATAGAATACCTAAATAATCCCACATCAGAAAAAGAAATTGAACAAGCCATCAAAGAACTCCCTAAGAAAAAATCGCCAGGGCCTGATGGATTCACAAGTGAATTCTATCAGACATTTAAAGAGCAACTAATCCTAATACTATACAAATTATTTGATATGATAAGCAAAGAAGGAGTCCTACCAAATTCCTTTT
>NC_058131.1:119075905-119112596 GCF_016433145.1 Gracilinanus agilis | reverse complement strand
GGGTGGACATGATTGAGGGTGTGGACTCGAAACTACCACACCAATGCAACTACCAACAATTTGGAAATTAGTCTTGATCAAGGACACATGACAAAACTAGTGAAAATGTGCATTGGCCATGGGTGGGGGGAGTGCGGGGGGCAAAGGGGAAAGGAGGAGCATGAATCATGTAACCATGTTAAAAATGAATATTAATAAATGTTTGAAAAAAATACCCAGATGAAAACTAAATTAGAAATACTAAAAATCAAGGGAGAAATTAGTAAAATCGAAAGTAAAAGAACAATTAGATTAATAAATAAGACTAGAAAATTCCTTTTATGACACAAATATGGTACTGATTCCAAAGCCAGGGAGATCAAAAACAGAGAAAGAAAACTACAGATCATGAACATAGATGCAAAAATCTTAAATAGAATACTAGCAAAGAGACTCCAGCAAGTAATCAAGAAGATCATCCACCATGATCAGGTGGGATTTATACCAGGAATGCAAGGATGGTTCAACATTAGGAAAACCATCCACATAATTGACCATATCAACAGTCTAACAAACAAAAATCACATGATTATCTCAATAGATGCTGAAAAAGCCTTTGACAAAATACAGCACCCATTCCTATTGGAAACAATGGAAAGTGTAGGAATAGAAGGACCTTTCCTAAAAATAATAAATAGTATATATCTAAAACCATCAACAAGCATCATATGCAATGGGGATAAATTAGAAGCTTTCCCAGTAAGATCAGGTGTGAAACAAAGATGCCCATTATCACCTCTATTATTTAACATTGTGCTAGAAACACTAGCAGTAGCAATTAGAAAAGAAAAAGAAATTGAAAGCATTAAAATAGGCATTGAGGAGACTAAGCTATTACTTTTTGCAGTCGATATGATGGTATACTTAAAAAATCCTAGAGAATCAACTAAAAAGCTAGTAGAAATAATCAACAACTTTAGCAAAGTTGCAGGATACAAAATAAATGCATATAATTCATCAGCATTTCTATATATTTCCAACATATTACAACAGCAAGAGGTAGAAAGAGAAACACCATTTAAAATCACCCTAGACAATTTCCGGTTAAGATGGCGGCAGAGTAAGGAGCAGCTGCCTGATCTCTCCTAACCGAAGCATGCAGGACTCCTCAAGGGGACATAAAAATAAATCCAGACGAACAAAGGGACCCCACAACAGGGCGCAGCATTGAAGGTACATGGAATTGGAGTGTTTCCACACTATAAAGAGGTGAAACAGCTCTCACTAAAATGCGAGAGGAAGAAGCCCCTCCTGCACCCCCCACACCACGTACAGTGCCAAGGCCAGTGCACAAGAGTGAAAGCAGGTTTGAGGCACCCATTAAGTCACTGGCAGCTCAAGGGCTTGTTTCTGAGAGCAGCAAGACTTAGGACCCCAAGAGGCTAAAGAACGCGCACAGATTTTCCTGAGTGCTGGAGCAGGTGAAGGCATTGCCCTAGGCGCAGACTAGGATCTAAAATCGGGAACCCCAGAAGAGAAAGACTACCAAGAAGAAGTCTGTAACACTCGACAACTTTTTACACAGAGAAAATCCAGACAACAGAGGAGAACAAACAAGTAATCATATCCAAACCTTCCCAAAATAATGAAAACTGGTCACAAGCTATTGAAGAGTTCAAATATGAGATGATGAGAAAGATGGAAGAGATCTGGCAAGAAAATAACAGTTTAAAAGGCAGAATTTCACAATTGGAAAGTGAGGCAAGTCAACTGAAGACCAGAAATGACCAGATTGAAAAGGAAAACCAGTCCCTAAAGGCTAGAATTGAGCAATTAGAAGCTAATGATCTCTCAAGACAGCAAGAACAAATAAAACAAAGTCAAAAGACTGAAAAAAAATAGAAGGAAACATGAAATATCTCAATGAGAAAGTGACAGATCAAGAAAACAGGTCTAGAAGAGACAATTTGAGAATAATTGGTCTTCCAGAAAAACCAGAAATTAATAGAAACCTGGACTCCATACTAAAAGAAATTATTCAGCAAAATTGCCCTGAAGTTCTACAACAAGAGGGCAATATAGACATTGAAAGGATCCATAGATCACCCTCTACACTAGACCCAGAAAAGACAACACCCAGGAATATAATAGCCAAATTCAAGAGCTTCCAAGTAAAAGAAAAAATCTTACAAGAAGCCAGAAAGAGACAATTCAAATATCAAGGAGCACCAATCAGGATCACACAGGATCTGGCAGCCTCCATGCTAAAAGACTGCAAGGCTTGGAATATGATATTCAGAAAGGCAAGAAAGCTGGGCCTTCAAACATGGATCAACTACCCATCAAAACTGACTATATACTTCCAGGGGAAAGTATGGGCATTCAACAGAATTGAAGATTTCCAAGTATTTGCACAGAAAAGACCAGGACTAAATGGAAAGTTTGATATCCAACCACAAAAATCAAGAGAAACATGAAAAGATAAATAAGAAATAGAGGGGAAAGAAAGAAAACTCATAATTTTTAAAATTTGACTCTTTAAGGGCTTCAATAAGATAAAATCACCCTAGACAATATAAAACACTTAGGAATCTATCTACCAAAACAAACACAGGAATTATACAAACACAACTGCAAAGCACTCTGCAAACAATTAAAACTAGATCTAAACAATTGGGAAAACATTGATTGCTCATGGGTAGGACAAGCTAAGATAATAAAAATGACCATTCTACCCAAATTAATTTACTTATTTAGTGCCATACCTATCAAACTACCAAAAAACTTCTTTACTAAATTAGAAAAAACTATAACAAAGTTCATTTGGAAGAACAAAAGATCAAGAATATCAAGGGAAATCATGAAAAAAAAATGTGAAGGAAGGTGCCCTAGCAGTACCAGATATTAAACTATACTATAAAGCAGTGGTCATCAAAACAATATGGTACTGGCTAAGAGACAGAAGGGAGGATCAGTGGAATAGACTTGGGGTAAGTGACATCAGCAAGACAGTGTATGATAAACCCAAAGAGCCCAACTTTTGGGACAAAATCCACTATTTGACAAAAACTGCTGAGAAAACTGGAAAACAATATGGGAGAGATTAGGTTTAGATCAATATCTCACACCCTACACCCAGATAAATTCAGAATGGGTGAATGACCTGAATATAAAGAGGGAAAGTATAAATAAATTAAGTGAACACAGAATAGTATACTTGTCAGATCTCTGGGAAAGGAAAGATTTAAAAACCAAGCAAGAGTTAGAGAAAATTACAAAATGTAAAATAAATGATTTTGATTATGACTAAATTAAAAAGCTTTTGTACAAACAAAAACAATGCAACCAAAATCAGAAGGGAAACAACAAATTGGGAAAAAATCTTTATAACAAAAAACACTGACAGGGGTCTAATTACTCAAATATACAAGGAGTTAAAGCAATTGTATAAAAAATCAAGCCATTCCCCAATTGATAAATGGGCAAGGAACATGAATAGGCAATTTTCAAATAAAGAAATCAAAACTATCAATAAGCACATGAGAAAGTGTTCTAAATTTCTAATAATTAGAGAAATGCAAATCAAAACAATGCTGCAGTATCACCTCACACCTAGCAGATTGGATAAAATGATAGTAGGGGAGAGTAATGAATGTTGGAGGGGATGTGGCAAAATTGGGACATTAATGCATTGCTGGTGGAGTTGTAAACTGATCCAACCATTCTGGATGGCAATTTGAAACTATGCTCAAAGGGCTATAAAAGATTGCCTGTCCTTTGATTCAGCCATACCATTGTTGGGTTTGTACCCCAAAGAGATCATAGATAAACAGACTTGTACAAAAATATTTATAGCCATGCTTTTTGTGGTGGCAAAAAACTAGAAAACGGGGGTATTGCCCTTCAATAGGGGAATGGCTGAACAAATTGTGGTATATGCTGGTGATGGAATACTATTGTGCTAAAAGGAATAATAAACTGGAGGAGTTCCAGGCGAACTGGAGAGACCTCCGGGAACAGATGCAGAGCGAAAGGAGCAGAGCCAGAAGAACATTGTACACAGAGACTGATATACTGTGGTAAAATTGAATGTAATGGACCTCTGTACCAGCAGCAATGCAATGACCCAGGACAATTCTGAGGGACTTATGGAAAAGAATGCTACCCACATTCAGAGGAGGAGCTACAGGAGAAGAAACACAGAAGAGGGGCAACTGCTTGAACACATGGGTTGAGGCGGACATGATTGAAGATGTAGACTCAAAACTACCACACCAATGCAACTATCAACAATTTGGAAATAAGTCTTGAGCAATGACACATGTTAAAACCAGTGAAAATGCGCATTAGCTATGGGGGGGAGGGTAGGAGATGGGGGGGTGAAGGGGAAAGTAAGAACATGAATCATGTAACCATGATAACTTTTCTAAAAAATAAAAATTATTTTAAAAAAAGATAAAGCAATAGTTTAAAATATATTTATAATTAAGAATGTTAGAGAAAATTGGAAAAGAAATGAGGATTATGAAAGAAACAATTAGAAAGGAATTAACAGCTTGGCACAAGAAGTTCAAAACCTTACCCAAGCAACAAACTCTTTGAAAATTAGACTAGGCCAAATAGAAACAAATGACTCCATGAAGCAGCAAGAAACATTAAAACAAAATCAGAGGGCAACTGGGATTAAGAGGGAAGAAGGGAGAAAAAGGAGGGGGAATCATTTAATTGAATTACCCTCTGAAATACTGAGGAATTAAAGACTTTACCCTTACCTTCCATCTTAAAATCAATCCTATGTATTGGTTCCAAGGCAGAAGAGCAGTAAGGGCTAGGAAATTGGGGTTAAATGACTTGTGCAGGGTCACACAGCTAGGAAGTATCTGAGGCAAGATTTGAATTTAGGATCTCCCATCTCTAGGCCTGGCTCTCAATCCACTGAGCCACCCAGCTGCCCCTCTGAAGTCACTATATATTAGCTAAAATGGGACTTTGTGCCAGAGATGGGCTATACCCATCGCTGTGCTTTCAGGTGATCAGTCCTGCTTGGTATTGTCCTGGATCACTCGGATTCCTTAGGTGACCTTGGTTTTCATGAAATTAGTTTCCCCCATCCCACCTGATCTTTGAGATTCAGAGTGCCAACTCTTTAGAACCCTCTACAGACTCTCAGGAGTGAGACAGAGATTTCAGAACCCTGGGGTGTACCAGTCTGAGACCCTGTCACTCCTTCACTGATCACTGCCACTCCTAATAAGTTCCAAGATCTCTGTTGTGAGTTTCTGACTACCCTGGTGTTTTCTGAAGGACCCCTCCTCTCTCACTGCCTCAGGACATAGAGTCTGGAAGGTCACTTGTGTTTCTGGTCTTTCTCTTAGTAAAGCTGAGAAATAGTTGGCTTATTTGCCTGGACAGTGCCTCTGTGGGATGTCCCTTTTTCTGCTGCCTGTTGGATTCTGGCTAACTTTTTGTGTATTTCTTAGATGGAAGAAGTTTCTGTAGTTTCTTATTAGATTTCTTATTATTTGGCCTAGAGGTATTTTTAGATTTTTGATGGACCTGGTGTGAGAAAACTAAGCAGCCCACCTTTCCACAGGAAGAAGGATCAGACATTCTCTATCTCCACTAAGTAGAAAACAGGAGGAAGCCAGTTTCAACTGCAGCAGGACAAATACAGATTAGATAAGAGGAAGAAAGTACAATAGAGTGGTTAAACATTGGGCAGGATTATGAAATGAGAACTGGAACCTCCCTGCCTAGAAAGCTTTTAAAAAATATACAAGACAAGAAACCCATATTTTCCAGCATAAAAGGTAAGCATTAAACCACAAAGAGGAAAAAGATTTTTTTAAGGTGTCCTACTGTCTTCTCTGTAATTGCCTGACATCCTGGCTCTTCTCATTGGAAGTGTCTCCTCCCTCATCCACCCTCCCACTACAGCATTCCACGTGGCAGCTACATGGCTTGCCCCAGAGCAAGCGTGCCTCACAGGAAGCACCCACAGCCTTGCCAGCATCCCCAGAGAGTGTGCTCTGAGGGCAGTATCATCATGGGGCTGAGCCTGCTCCAGGAAACCCTGAGAGCTTTGGCAGGAACTCCCAAACAATTTGCATGGTGGCCTGACCACATGACAGACAGGCTCAGGCAGAGCCACCTCCTTTTTACTGTTTTTTATGCCAGCTAATTTCTTTTCTTTACCTGTACAGACTCCAGGAAGGTGGTTACTAGTAAGGCCAGAAACCTCAAAGAGGCATGAGCTGAAAGACATTAAAGCAAATGAGTCACAGGGAATGCTTTGAGCCTTCTGACTTTATGAATCTAACCTTTGAACAGAGAATCTCACACCTGGATCCAGAAGGCAGATGGAAAAAAAATGTTTGCTTGTTTTTATATTTAAAAAAAAAAACACATAGCACAACCAAAAAGGTATAAAAAAAACTCTTACTACCAAATTCTCCTCCTAAATCCCTGTGCAAATTTGGAAGGATTGCTAAGGGACAAGGTAAAAACAGCAGAGCTTCTCAGAAGGGCAAGAACAGTAGCAACTAGGTGATAGCATAGATAGAATTGCCACACTGGAGTTGGGTTGAGTTCCTAGCTGTGTGACCCTGGGCAAGTCACTTAACCTTATTTGTCAAGCCTTTGCTTTTCTTTCTTAAAGTTGTTAACTAAGGCAAAAAGAAGGAGTTTTAAGAAGAAGAAAAAAAGAACAGAATGGAGTAAGTCAGTCGTATCTTCCTGTTACTGGGTGATGTTTGGGGTGTTTGTTTTTTTCTTAACAAGTAAGATCTGTTTGGCCAGAATTCCTTGGAAGGGAAACATTCTCATAGTTCAAAAATTAAAGGAAGGCGATCATAGGGTCAAATGATTTAGATCTGTATAGACTCTTAGAGATCATCTATTTTGCCTGCCTTTCCAGATGAGGGACCTGAGGACCAGGAAGGTGAAGGCCCTCTCCCACTCCAGGTCACACAAGTAAAAAGAAGGAGATCTGGGCCTGGGAGCCAGCTCCTCCAACTCCATTTCCCATGTTCATTTCCACTTGATTGAATCAGGATTGAAGCAGACTCTGAGATTTGAAAAGGAAGGGGAAACATTGGTTTCAAATTGCAGAGAACTCAAGAGAAAACCACTGAAACTGAATAGAAATAACAATCTGAAACCTTAGTATGACAGGAAGCCAAAAAGCTAAGACCACAGAATAAAGTTAGCATCATTAGAAAACCATACTCTTGAAAGAAGAGTACACTACAAAGAGAAAGAAAAGGGTAGATAAGGAAAGGCCAAAGGATGAAATGTCAGTGAGAGAGAATTTAGGGAAATTTTGTTGCCTAAATTCTCCAACAGTTCATTTACTGACCACACGAAAACAATACACTTTTAGTAACAAAGGAGAAGCTTTAAACCAGTAAAGTGGGCCTTAGGAAGACATGTTTTTTCATCTCTTCATTCTATTTTCTTTCAGCATATCACAAAAAAGAAAATGTAGCAGTACTTTTGAGCAAAGAGTTTTTTATACATAAGAAAACTGAGGCCTGGGTGAGTAAAGTGAATTGACCAAGGTCACACAGGTAATAAATATCTGAAATAGAATTTAAACCTAGGTGCTCTGGCATATTAGCACTAGAAATGATATTTGAGATCATTTAGCGTTTAAATTTGAGTCTGACCTCCCTCACTCTACAGATGAGGAAACTGAGTCCCAGAGATTTGACCATAGTCACATAAGCTAGCCAGTGATAGAGCTCTGTTCTCAGATTCCATAGTCTCTCTTGATGTCAAGAACAGTGACTTGAGAATCAACTAAGCATCACTCCAGGCACCTATGTGGCACAGTGGATAGAGAGCAGGACCTGAAGTCAGAAAGACTTATCTTCCTGAGTTCAAATCTGGCCTGAACTACTTACTAGTTGTGTGACCCTGAACAAGTCACTTAACCCTGTTTATCTCAGTTTCCTCATCTGGAAAATGAGCTGGAGCAGGAAACCATTCCATTATCTTTGCCAAGAAAACCCCAAATGAAGGCATAAAGAGTTGAGCATGATTAAAACGACTCAACAACTTGCTAGAAACCATTCGTAGAGAGGCTTTAAGTATAAGGGAAGAGATTTTGTGTTCAACATGCTCTACACCACACCAACTTTCAGTGACCTTCTTTTTCCCTTTTAGTTGTCTAACCTTTCCTCTCCCATCCAGTCATTTGATGAGTTACTTACTCGTTAGTATAAATTACTTTAATATGTTTTCCCTTTCAAGAGAATATTTGCATTTGTAAAGAAGGCTAGCAGGAAGATCACCAAAGAAATTAATTTCTAATGGAGAAATGGCAGGAAGGAAGGAAATAAATATTTATTAAGCTCTTACTATATGCTTAGGGATTCACATATGCCATCCCATTTAATTCTCACAACAATCCTCCAAGGTATATGCTATTATTATCCTCATTTTAAAGTTGAGGAAACTAAGGCAAATCCCATATTTCACAGTGATTGCTCTCTAGACCCTCCCCTTACCAAGTCCCCACTTGCACACCCACACCCCAAACTAACAACAGATTAATGATTCGCCCAGAGTCACACATCTGGTAAGTGTCTGAGACCAGATTTTAACTTGGGTATTCCTGGCTCCCTGCCCAGTGCTCTCTCCACTGGGCCACCAAGCTGCCTCAGGTTCTGTAGTATCTGAGTAGGAAAGATGTTTGGGATCACGGGTCCTTCCTATTACTCTTAAATTGCACCATGTCTCCACCCAGACATAACTTCAACTCTGGACATACTCTTTTTTTATGATACCTTTTCCAACCTTCCACCTACCTCATAAGTCATGGCATGCTTGCACCTGGCAACTGGCAAGAGAAGGGTGGAGGTCAGCCAGGTAAATATGCGAGTTGCAGCAGATCCCAAGGGAGTGGGCAAAATTTTTAAATGGAGCTGCTAAGTTTCATGGTTAGAATCTGAAGCAAATGAAACGAGTCCTACTCTCTCCCCAATAAGGCTGTTAACCAGAGTAAGAGAAGGTGAGACTGAGCCAAAGGTTGTCCCTTTGCTGTTGGGCAGGGAATTCACCCAGTTACCTTATTGACTTGTTTCAGGTACAAAACAAAATCATTCATGAAATTTTTCAGACATTTTTTATCATTTCTTTATGGTGTAAGCTTATTATTGTTGATGCGGTGGAAAGGCATAGACAGAGTGCTGAATTTGGAGGAAAACAACTTGGATTCAAATTTTACTCTTGATATTTTCTGCCTGTGTGACCTTAGGCAAGTCATTTGCCTTCTCTGAGCTCCGATTTCCTCATCTGAGAAGAGGTAGGTAGAAGACTAGAAAATCTCCCAAGTGCCTTCCAGGTCAAAGTGGATCGTGCATTTATAGCAGCACAAGAAGCCACACACCTATCCCATTATTTCACAGTGATTGCTCTGGAGTCTAGACCTTTCCCTTACCAAGCCCCCACTTGCACTCCCACACCCCAAACTAACAACAGATAACTTGGGCTCCTACTTCAGTGAGAAGACAGCTCATCCAACAAGGGAGCTTTCAACTACCCTCCCCCATTGCTCAAAATTTTATTGCATTATGACCCAGTCTCTTCATAGAAGATGAAGTATCCCAATGCCTCATTAAGGCTAATCACTCTATCTATCTCCACCCTCGATCCCATAGCCTTCCATGTCTTCTAGTACTTTACTGCACAGTCATACCTTCTTTCTCATATATCTCCACAACTATTCTTTTCTCCTGGCTTCTTTTTTTTGAGTCAATAAACATGTCCAGTCCTAAAAAAAGAAAAAAAAAAAGCCTTCCTTTTGCCTTTCTCTCCTATCCTACACCATTCCAGCTCTCTTCTTCCTTTCACTGCTAAACTTGGAGAAGAACTCCTTAAAGTGTAAAGTAAAACACCATTGGGGTCCTACTTCATAGTCATCAGATCATGACAAAATCGACAAAAAAAAAAAAAAAAAAAAAAAAGGATAATGACAAATGTTGGAGGGGCTGTAGGAAAACAGGCACATTTGTGCAGTGGCATTATAAATTGGTCCAGATATGCCCAAAAGCAGTTTGGAACTATGCCCAAAGAAGTTCCTTTGACCCTGCAGTTATCGCTACTATGCCTATGCCCCAAAGAGATCAAAGAAAGAGGAAAAGATCCACACATACAAAAATGTTGATAGCCTCTCTTTTGTGATGGCAAAGAACTACAAACTGAGAAGGAAGTTGGGAAATGATGACTGAATTATAGAACACGAATGGAAGGGAATACTACAGTGCCAGAAGAAATGATGAAAGGGAAAGTTTCAGAGAAACGAGAAAATTTATATGAACTGATTAAAGAGTGAAGTGAACAGAATCAAGAGACCAGTTTATACTGTAATGTTATAAAGACAAATAACTTTGAAAGGCTTAAGAATTCTGATCAATGCAAAAACCAACAAAGATTCCAGTAGACTGATGATAATGCATGCTACAAACATTCTGACTGAAAGGCAATGGACTCAAGATGTCAGATAAGGTAGAAAGAAGCAAATGTTGATTAAACACCTGCCATATGCCAGGTAATTTGCTAACCATATTACAAATATTATTTCATTTGATCCCCACAAGAAACCTGGTAGGTAGGTGCTAAAATTATTCCCATTTTACAGTTGAGGAAACTGAGATTAAGTAATGTACCTAGGGTAAGTAAATTACTGAAGCTCTCAAGTCTTCCTAACTCCAACCCTAGTACTCTATACAATGGGTCACCCAGATATCTGTAGGCTGGGTTTTTTGGCTTGTTTTTTTTAAACAAAGCATTTTTGGAAAAGGTGTATTTGTTTTGGTTGACTAATCAAATGTTGTCCAACCCACCCACCCCCATTATGGGAGGAGGCTGGAGAGAAAAAAAAATAAATGCTTGACAATGAAAAAATTATTAATATAATTGGAAAAAAATTATCTCTTCCTAATATCTTCATTTTCTCTGTCCCTAACCTCATTCAATCTGGTTTCCACCCACACTACTCAATTAAAACTGCCTTTTCTAATTGTCAAACCTAATGGACTTTTCTCAGTTCTCATCTTCCTTGACCTCTGTGACCTCAATAAGAATATTGACTACTTCTTCCTACTAGAAATTTTCCCCCACTTCAGAGATACCACTCTTCCCCTGCTTCTATATCTATTTTTCTAACCAGTCTTCTCTACCCTCTTCACTCATTTTCATTCTCCTTCCATCCATTAAGAATATGCTGGTAAATGTTTAACTATCAGCCCTCTGAGGGGACATGGTAGGGAGGAATCTGAAAAACATACTTCTAAGTTTAATCTGAATTATTATTTTCTCATCACTGTCTTAAGAACTAATCAATAAATAGAAACAAACAAGACATAGTGTTATATATGCACTTTCTTTTTTTTTTTTTGTCAAATGATGCCTTCTCAGGGGCAGCTGGGTGGCTCAGTGGATTGAGAGCCAGGAGGTCCTGTCTAGCCTGGTTCAAATCTGGCCTCAGACACTTCCTAACTGTGTGATCTTGGGCAAGTCATTTAACTCCCATTGCCTAGCCCTTACCACTCTTTTGCCTTGGTACACAGTATTGATTTTAAGATGAAAGGTAAGGCTTTAATATATATATATTGCCTTCTCTAGTCCAGGAGCAGAAGAAAGGGAGATACCTAGGGATTTTAATGTAACAAACAAATACTCATACTGAAAATTTGGCAATCACTAAGAATTAGCTCTGGCAAACCGTCCTGCCTTTAGCTTAGTTTTCTTCTCTTCTAGCTCTTGGTCAATTTTATTCACATTCCACTGTTTCAATTACTACCTCTGCATATGACTCCTGGATCCATAACTCCTGGCCCTAAGATCCAGACCTCAATCTCTAACTACCTTCAGGGCATTTCAATGGAGCTCCACCACAGACATTTGAAACCCAAAATGTCAAGGGCTGAACTTATTTTCTCATTATTATTATTTCATACAAAAGAAAGGAATCCTTAAAATTTTTGCTTTGAGCTTAAAATTCTTTCCTCATCCTTCTCACCATTCCCAAGAGTCTATAAAATATAATTTTTTAAATATCATTTCTATCTTGGAGGGTTTTTTTCTTGACATTTTTGTTGTTGTTGTTAGTTGGATAAGTAATCTGGGACAGGCATTAAAACTGGACCTGGCATTTGCTTGGCATGTCAAGCTCAAAGTTTGCTTTCTTCTTGCAGTAATGATAATAGTGTCTTCATATCACTTAAAGGTTTACCAAGTGCTTTGCATAAATTACCTCATTTGATTCTCACAACAATACCATGAGATAGATGAGATTATTATCCACATTTTACAAATGAAGAAACTGAGGCTGAGAGGAAAAGTGACTTGCCCAGAATCACAGTATTTTGCCACCCAGCTGCCACCATTTTAATTAATTTTATATTTTACAAAGCTTTTTTTACAGAGGTAAAGTTTTCATTTGAAGTAAAATTCCACTTTGGAGCTCTTTTTCTTTTCTCTTCTTTTTTATTAAACCCTTACCTTCTGGCTTGGAATCAATACTAAGGGTTAGGTAATGGGACTTAAATAATTTACTCAGGGTCACACAACTGGGAAGAATCTGAGGTCAGATTTGAACCTAGGACATCCCATCTCTAGGCCTATTACAGGACCTAGATTACTGCAGTGGCTTTGTAATGGGTTTTCATAGCTACCATCTTCCTTCTCTCTAATCCACCCTTCAAATCACTGCCAAAATCATCTTCCTTAGGTGAAGATTTGGTCAAATCATTCCTCTGCTCAACAGCCTTCAGTAGCTCTCTATTTGGGAGTTCACACAGCTAAAGAAGGTACCCAGTAAGCAGTTAAAAGTGCCATTGGTGTTCCAACAGTTTCAAAAGAAAAGATGGGGCAGGTAGGTGGCTCAATAGATTAAGAGCCAGGCTTAGAGAAATGTGCCTACACTGAAGCAAGAAGAATCTGGACAGGATAATGTAAACTTCAAAGGAAACGTGTTTGCTGTGTTGTGAGGGCAAGGAGAAGGTCTAAAAGTAGCCAAGGAGAGCAAGGAGTTTTCCACTGTCTCCGCCTGGTCCTATATTTCAGAGAATGAGAAAAATGGAATTGCCAGTCTTGGAGATGGTGCCAACCAATTTTCAGGCATTTTTCAGTGGTGTCCATCTCTTTATGACTCGTTTTTGGGGATTTTCTTGGCAAAGAACAAACTACTAGAGTTGTTTGCCATTTCCTTCTCCAATTCACTGTATAGATGAGGAAACCAAGGCAAACAGAAGTAAGTGACTTTCCCAGGATCACACAACTAGTAAGTGTCTGAAGCCAGTTTTGAACTGAAGCTTTCCTGACTCCAGGCCTAACACATTGTGCCACCTAGCTACCTTAAAATATGAGGAAGGAACCAAATTTCAGTGAGTATTAGAGGATGAAAGAAATGGAGATCTTGGATCATAGAATCATTGAATAAAATCTTCAAAGAACTTTGGGGTTCCATCTAGTCCAACCCCCTTATTTTGCAGATTTTAAACTGAGACCCAGAAGCACCTTATCCAAGATTGTGTCAAAACCAGCATTTAAATTTAGATCCTCAGACTCAGACCCCATTGCTCACTATAAATCTAGAGAAGAAAGTTACCAAAGAGTACCCTGGTACAGACCCTCATCACCCAAGGAAATAACTTTCTGGTTGGTCTCCCTGTCTCATCTCCCTCCAGCTAGTTCATCCTTCATCCCTCTATCAAAGTGATTTTCCTAATGTGTGGGTCTAACTATGTGATACCACCCTGTCCCAACTGAATAAACTCCAGTGGTTCCCTACATCCTCAAATATCACCCTTTTTTGGCATCTAAAGCCCTTTACAACTTGACTCTTTTTCCAGTCTTCTTCCCCTTAACTTCCCTCCATATTTTCTACAAGGCAGTCACTAGCTTTTTTTTTTTTAACCCTTGTACTTCGGTGTACTTGTCTCATAGGTGGAAGATTGGTAAGGGTGGGCAATGGGGGTCAAGTGACTTGCCCAGGGTCACACAGCTGGGAAGTGGCTGAGGCCAAGTTTGAACCTAGGATCTCCTGTCTCTAGGCCTGGCTCTCACTACACTGAGCTACCCAGCTGCCCTAGTCACACTAGCTTTTTTGCTTTTCCTCTGGCTTTCCTTCAAGACTTAGCTCAAATCCCACCTCTCACAGGAGAAATTTCTTTGTCCCACCAACTGCTAGTATCTTGCTTCTGTGGTTACCTTCCAGTTATAGTATATAAGTTATACGTACAATTTTTTTTACATATTGTCTATCCATTAGAGCTCTTCATTATCAGGGACCATATGCCTTTTGACCCAGACATACCACCACTGGGTTTGTACCACAACGAGATAATAGGGGAAAAGACTTGTACAAAAATATTTATAGCCGCGCTCTTTGTGGTGGCAAAAAATTGGAAAATGAGGGTATGCCTTTCAATTGGGGAATGGCTGAACAAATTGTGGTATCTGTTGGTGATGGAATACTATAGTGCTCAAAGGAATAATAAACTGGAGGAATTCCATGTGAACTCGAATGACCTCTGGGAATTGATGCAGAGTGAAAGGAGCAGAACCAGGAGAACATTATACACAGAGACAGATACACTGTGGTACAATCCAATGTATTTGCTACTGGAAACAATGCAATGATCCAGGATAACTCTGAGGGACTTATGAGAAAGAACACTATTCACATTCAGAGGAAGAACTCTGGGAGTAGAAACACAGAAAAAAAACTGCTTGATCACATGAGTCAATGGGGATATGATTGGGGATGTTGACTCTAAGCGATCACCCTAGTGCAAATATCAATAATATGGAAATAGGTCTTAAAAAAAAGATCAGGGACTATATTTTTGTCCTTTGTATCCCCAGTATTTAGTGACATAGAGTAAATCCTTAATAAATACAATTGTTTACTGGCAGATTGATGCTATGGAAAGAAAAGGAAAAGGAAAAAGGGTGAGAATAAGGATGAATTTACTATGTTGTTTTTCAGTAATTTTTTAGTTGTATATGGCTTTTCATGACCCTATTTGAGGTTTTCTTGACAAAGATACTAGAACAGTTTGCCATTTCCTTCTCTAATTCATTTTACAGATGAGGATACTGAGGCAAATAGAGTTAAGTGACTTGCCCAAGGTCACACAACTATTATCTGAGGCTGGATTTTAATTCATCTTCCTGCCCTTTCCACTGAGTCATCCAGCTCAGAAGTTCACAGCTTTCAATACAGATCAGACCATCTGAATCCACACTGATGGAAGAGAAAGAGGGAATTCATGCTTTACCTGCCCCAGGATAAAGAGGTCTTAAGAGAAAGTGTGTTAGCCACAGTACTATGATAGAGAGGTGGCAGCCTAAGGCCAGGGGAGAGACCAAGTAGTCCGACAATAGATTCAGAGAAGGAGATAAGAAGCCAGAAAGTTCCCCTGAGATATTAGTTTCTAGGGCACAGTCCTATTCACCCTAGATTAATTCAACTTCTACTACTAAGATCTTGTCTCATTCTGAAGTCTATGATTTTACGTATCTGCATTTCTAAACTCCACCTGCCCCTCTTCTTTCCCCTCCTCTACCCTCTCAAGCATTTTTTCATTTCCCTTTGTTGTAAGGTTGTATAAACTTCATAGTTTATACTCTGTTCCTACCTTTTCAAGAAATCGTGATTTACACACACACACACACACACACACACACACACACACACACACACCATTCCCTAAACATATTTCTTTTTCTTTTCTCTTCTTAAATTTCCTCCTCCTCTAAATTCTGCTGTTTTGCTTCCAGAGAAGGTTCAGATCAGGACAGAAGGCAGGGGTTGAAAGAGAAAAGGTGACTCATAACCATAAAGTGATGAGTACAGTCATGACAGTAGGATGTACATATAAGAAATAGCATCACCACTTCCTGTTTCAGTAGGGTGGGAGAGAAGTGAAGATGGAATATGTGTTCTGCGGTATAAGGTAGATGGGGACAGGACAAGTTGCAAGGGTTCCAACTGAACCCACCACTCTGTCCCTATAAGAAAATAAGAAGGCAGTATACTGGGTTGTTGGTGTTTTTTTTTCGCCTGAACTGCTTTTGTCATGGGTGACCTGTTCTATATGGGTTAGCTGCTATTTTTTAGTACAAATGAAGGACTTTACTCTCAACCCTACTAAATTTTATCTTATTAGCTTATGTGTTCATTGTTATCTTTGGATCTTGAGCCTGTCATCCCATATTCTGGTTCTCTCTCCTAAAGTCATGTAATCCATGCAGCTGATAAACATGAAATCTATATCTTTAATAATCAATAATAATTTATTAAGGGCAGCAAAACAGCTCCTGCTCTTAAGGAGCTTTTATTCTAATAGGGGGAGACATCATGAACAAGTAAAGGTACTTAGAAAACAGATAAAAAGTAACCTTATCAGAGAAGGAAGTGGTAGATGAGAGGATCAGGAATGGCCTCATATAGAAGATAACACTTGGGTTGACTCTTGAAGGAAACCAGGGATGCCAAAAGACTGAGGTGAGAAAGGGATAAAAGTAAGCTAATGAAAAGACATGGAGACAGGAAATATTAGTGTCATGTGTATGGGGCAACATCAGAGCTAGTTCAGCTGGACCATCAAATTTATGGAGGGAAGTGCAGTAAGGCTGGAAAGTGAAGAACCCCAAGTAGTGAAGAACTTTAAAATACCAAAAAGAGGAATTTGCATAGATCCTAGAGACAATAAGGAACTACTGAAGTTTATTAGGTTTCAGGGAAGATTGAAATCATCATGATCAACCTTATTTTAGGAAAAGCATTTTGGCCTCTATATGGGAGAACTGGAATACAAAGATACTTGAGTTGGGGAGGCAATTACAATGATCCAGAGGAGTGGCATTGAGAGGCTAAACTAGAGTGGTGGCTTTATGAGTAGAGAGGAGCATGTGAGAGCAAAAGAGAAGAGATAACAATGACCAGATTCATCAGTTGTTGGGGGTGAGTGAGGGTAAGGTGAAAATGACACCCAGGTTGTACCTGGGAAACTGATGGTGTCCTTGACCTAATCAAGAAAGTTTAGAAGTGAGATGAGTTAAGGGAGGAAAGATAGTGAGTTCTCCTTTGAACTCAATGAGTTTGTGTTGACCACAGGAAAACCAGTTCTGAATGTCTAATAGACATCATCTATTATCTTGGATAAAGTAGCAAAAAAGATAAAATAGCAAAAAGCTAAAAAAAAAAAAACCCTGATGCATACTACTAAATACTTCCCTAAAGGTTAACATTTATTAAGTAATCTGTATTGTTTGGGTTTTATTTTTGTGACTATTTTATATTATTTTGGTTTTGTAGGTGGGGAGATTGTTTTATTGATGCCTTTTGCTTTTACAACACATTTAATTCAAATATGCCTCATTCCACCCCCTCCAAACTTAATCTTTCTCTTTGAGTTTGCTTTTAAAACAACATTCAATCATATAGTTTGTATTTCTCCACCTTGCTCACTAGGATATATTCAGCAAGTTTGTTAGATATCTTACTGAGACAAAGATGCAGTAGCTTACATTATTTTCTTTACCTACCAGTTTAGTATCTCCATTTAAAAAGGGATGCTAATTTGACAAATTTCTTTTTAATGAATAAGTATTCTGAGGTGTATTGATATCCAAAATGGGAACCTTGGTCCCATGTAACTCCAAGGTGTCATAGCCTGAACCCTAGGAGGTGTGTGATCAACCAGAGAGCGAGAAGATGGGTCAAATCCCATCCTCTCCACAATAGCCAATCATGAGGCTTGTCTGCAACAAATCATACCTATCCGCAGTTCCCCCCTACTCTACTTCCTCCTTCCATTGTTCGAGCTCCTAACCTCTGGCTTTCTGGAATGGGTGTTGTCCCCTCAAGGCAGTCATAACTTAACCACTACCTTGGTACCCATCCATACAGGTACTGCTGGAAAAATTCTCCCCACCCAGCATGACCACTCCTTTTCCCCCAGACTCTCTTGAGGCCCTCTGGATGATATCCTTCACAGAGCAAGGCCTATAATCTGAAGCAGTGACTGGTGAGTAAGAGCCCCACCTCCCTCATTTTTTTTTGTTTTCATAGGACAGAGTGATTTAAACAGGATGAGCAAGCACAGATGAGTTAAGAACTTCACTGCAGATCACATTACATTATCTGTCACCCCAAGCCCATCCCTTTTCCCAACTATTTCACTGTTACTATAAAGGGTACCATATTCCTTCAAGTCACCCACATTCACAACCTCATTGTCATCCTTGACTCCTCACTACCACTCAACCCACGTATCCATTTGGTTGCTAAATCTTGTCATCTCTACCTCCACAACATCTGTCCCCATCTCTCCTCTCACACAGATCTACCACTCTGCTTCAGGCCCTCATCCTTTCTCACCTGGACTATTGAAATAGCTTTTTAATTGGTCTTATGCCTCATGTCTCTCCCTATGCAATACATTTTCCACATATATGCCAAAATGAAGCCCATGCTTCATATGCATTATATTCAAGTGGGAATTATTCCTGTCTTCTACAGCCTTTCAAAGATATTTCCAGATGCATGAAATGAGTAATATGCAGTTTCTTGGAATAAAATTGACATATTAATTCAGTGTTTTACTATCCATAGGTCAAGGTATATCTATACACTAACCTTCATAATCTCAGTACTATTAATCATACTCTTTGTCCAGTAGTTTATTGAAGAGAGAGGTGACACAGTCAGATCTATGCTTTAAAAAGAGGATTTTTAGCAGTCGAGTAGAGGATAGACAGAAGCAGGAGGAAATTTAATTCAAGGAGACCAACCAGAAGGTCATTGCAATAATCAAATTGTGAGGTAGAATTCTACTCCCCTCCTCCTATCTCCACCTTTTTACCAATCCTGTTCCTTACAAATTCTAGTCATAGGTCCCAGGCTGTGACATTTCAGTGATGCCAGAAGATCAGATAGGTCTTAGCATCAGAATCTCTTTTTAAGTTCACTCATTATCTATACTTGGTGCATTTGTATAGAGTTACCTAAGGCATTCAATTGTGAATCAATTTCTTAGATTTTATTTCTTAAGAATTTCATATGAATTCTTATGAAAATGGGTTTACCACCATCGCACTTCTTAGTTTTGATTCCTCTCTAGGTTATTAGCCTTAGAGGTTCTACAATTTTCTCCATCCCCCTTTGTTTTCCATTTAAAGCCCTTTGACTAGATTTGTAAGACTCTAGGAAGTATATTCACCATCCCTTAAGTTATTCCCTATTCCTAACCAAGAGCCTTTCATTTCTATATTTTAAGCCATGATCCAAAAATCCAAAATCTCTTCTCAGACACAATCTTTTTAAACAGATGTTCACTTCTCAAATTGCTTTTCTTCTCTGAAGCCCATGTCTTTGTTTAGTATCAGTAATGAAAATACCACCTGTGCCCCTGAGGTCTTCAGTTTTTCCTTCTAAGAGAGTACATCCCATCTTTGGGCTAAATTTGTTTCATTATATCTGAATGTTCAGTTTTATAGGAATGAATAAGACTTCTGTCTAAGTGACTAGAAGTTAAATAAGCATTGTATTTTCTTAGTAAAAATTTTTAGATAGGAAAAAAGTACTCTTCAAGTTGATAAGCATTTATTAAATGCCTACAGTATTTCAGGGACTACACTGGAAATACAAATAAAAGCAAAACATAAAGTCACTATCTTCAAAAAGTTCATATTCTAATGAGGAACAATAATATGCAAAGAGAAAATAAAGGAAGGTGTTTATTTTTTATTTTTTTGCCAATTATATGTAATAAATTTCCAATCCAGTTTTTCTAAGTTATGTGATCAAACTTACCTCCCTCCTTCCCTTCCCTTGCCCCTCCTGGTTCTGGCAGCCAATTTGATCTGGGTTATACATGTATAACATAGATCTCCATGCAAACATATTCCATATTATTCATTTTTGTAAATTAGTAATCTTATAAAACCAAAACCCCCAACATAAACCGAAATAAACAAGTGAAAAGTTGTATGCTTTTGCTGGTGGAGTTGTGAATTGATCCAACCATTCTGGATGGCAATTTGGAACTATGCTCAAAGGGCTTTAAATGACTATCTGCCTTTTGATCCAGCCATACCACTACTGGGTTTATACCCCAAAAAGATAATAAGGAAAAAGACTTGTACAAAAATATTTATAGTTGCACTCTTTGTAGTGGCAAAAAATTGGAAAATGAAGGGATGCCTTTCAATTGGGGAATGGCTAAACAAATTGTGGTATCTATTGGTGATGGAATAATATTGTGCTCAAAGGAATAATGAACTGAAGGAATTCCATGTGAACTGGAATGATCTCCAGGAATTGATGTGGAGTAAAAGAAGCAGAACCAGGAGAATGCTGTACACAGAGACTGACACACTGTGGCACAATCAAATGTAATGGACTTCTCTACTAGCATCAATGCAATGACCCAGGACAATTCTGAGGGACTTATGAGAAAGAAGTCTTCACATCCAGAGAAATAACTGAGGAAGTAGAAACACAAAAGAAAAACAACTGCTTGATCACATGGGTCAATGGGGATATGATTGGGGATGTAGACTCTAAGTGATCATCCTAATGCAAATGTTAATAATATGGAAATAGGTCTTGATCAATGGCTATGTAAAGCACAGTGGAATTGCTCATTGGCTATGGGGGGCAGGGGAGGAGGGGAGAGAAGGAACATGAATCATGTAACCATGGAAAAATATTCTAAATAATTAATTAAATAAAAATTTTCAATCTAAAAAAAGAAAAAGAAAAATTGTATGCTTTCATCTGCATTCTGACTCCAACAATTCTTTCCCTGGAAGTGAATAGCATTCTTTGTCATAAATCCTTCAAAATTGTCCTGGATAATCCTAAACTGCTGATAATAGTTGTCTATCACAGTTGATCATTCCACTATACTGCTATTACTGTATACAGTGTTTTCCAGGTTCTGCTTATTTCACTCTGCATCAGTTCATGAAGGTCTTTCCAACTCTTTCTGAAATTATCCTGTTCATCATTCAAAAGGAAGGTATTTAAATGGGGGTGTGACAGAAAAAGTAGTCAGAAAGGAATGGAAGAATGAAAATAGCTACCTGTGCCCTTCCTTAAAATGGAGAACCTAAGAGAATCTTACCAATCAGAACAAAAGGCTGTGGGGTTAAAGGATTTTCCAGAGTGGCTGTTGAGGAAGAGCAGTGAAAGAAGGCTACATAGAGTCAGAAGCAGAGTGTAGTAGTTAGTGATATTTTGTTTATACCCTCTTTCTTCATCTTTACAACAAATTCACTATGAGATAAACAATATGAGCATTAATAGTCTTATTTTATATATCAAGAAACTAAAGCTTGGGATGACTATCGTAATTATTTAACTGACAAAGTGGCATAGTCAAAGCTAGACATTTTGGCACCTGACTAGGTACAATGTTCTATCCTAATCCTATTTAATACTAGCCCTCTACAGCTTGACTGCTAATAAATAGGGTTATTTTTTAAGAGGCAAAATATATTTCATACCTGAATGGTAGGAAAAGTAATTAGATTGTCATACATCCACCCTTTTACCCCCCTCCAACCTGCCACACACTCCTAAAACGTCTTATTACTAAAATATCTTGCGCTCTTTTTTTACTAAAAAGAGAAATATCTGAGTTGCTGAAAAGGGAACCAAATGAAAAGAGCTATAATTAAGTACAGTTGCAACCATAACTATAGGGTTGGTTGGTGACAATGCTATAATATTTTATTGGCCAGCTTCTGATCTGCCACATTAAACATTGTTACCTTTCACTCCCTGTTGACTAAGTAATCATTTCAGTCATTGTTCCCAACAGCCAGGGGGGAGATTTCTTTGCACCCAGCTAAAAGGGAGGGGCATAATTAACACCTTGTTACATTTTTTTTTTGCACATTTACAGTTGGCTGCTTTTAATATTAGTCCCAGCTCATTTTTCCTTTCTCAGAACACCTCAACTTAATAATTAGTTCAATTCTGTTGATGGTTTCTTTACTGGAACTACACAGTTGTATTTCAAAACTCCAGAGGAAGAAGTAGTGAACTCATTTCTCAGTTTCTGAACTCCATTTCCTAAATTTTACTACCAGAGAGATGATTGGAAGAAATAAACCTGAGTAGTTCTTTTCAACAAGAATCAAGAAAAAAATTGGCTACTCTGTTGTAGAATTCTTCCAGTGAAAATGTTTTAAGTAATAAGAGAGGAAACCAGCTTCTGAGAGAAAGAAAAGAGATGTCTTTCCCACAAAAACAGAGATTTAATGTCTTCCACATTAACTCAAAGGTCATCCTCTCCCCCATATGTACTTCTGAAACCATATTTTCCCCCGAAAATGGAAACCGCTCAACAATTTGACTTTCAAAAAGCATCCTTTCTTCTACAACGGAGTTCATGTCTCTGTACCAAGTCCACAGGAAAGACCATTTCATGCTTATAGATACCTCAGGCTAGAATAAATCTTCAAGGAATCATTCTATCTCTCCTTTACCTCTCCACAGGCAGATCTAGATCTAAATCAATGATTTCAAAATATGATTTTGTAATACCCAGAAGTGTTAAGACTGAAAGAAAAGAAGGAAGAAAGAAAAATGGGGAAAAGAGGAAAGAAAGGAGAAAAACTGAAAACTGCCAATGTGCTTTGTGCCCCCAAGAGTTTATTTAGTTTTTCCAAATCAATATTATCATTTGAAAATGTTATAAGCAAGTCAAGTATTACATCCCTAAACTAACAAAATAAGTTTTAATCAGGAAAGAGAGATAAATAGTAAAATAATATTGCATACATTTTAATTTTTCCCAAAATTTCCATAATTTTAAATTTTATAGAAGTTTTATATTTCTTAGATTGCTCCATGGTGTCTCTAATTATTTTATATAATTCTCAGAATATTATCAAGCATAATATTAATTTTAACTCACAACATTTTTTTACATGAGGGAGTACTTTGTAAGGAGAAGAGGGTAGAAGTAACTAAAATATATTAAATGGGTTATCAAGATTCCTCAAAGCTAAAAATCACTAATCCAAACTATTTCAGACAAATATGTTTAAATTCATCCATTCAATAAATTTTTCCACAATATTTGTTGAATGTTTACTATAAGCAAGGCCCAGGGCTAAAGGGCCAATTTTTCTCTTTAAGGTCTCAAGGAAACAAAGTATATAAGGAATTGATTAAAATTTATAAGAAAAAGAGCCATTTCCAAAATACCCAGAGTACCCTTGAATAGTGGAGAAGGTGCCATTGTATAGCTTTCTAACCACCAGGGGCAGGGGGTGAGGGAGAAAGGGAAATAAGCACAAGAATACTGTCATAACATGAATTCTGATTTTAAATACTATAATTATAATTCATTTTATTCCCACCATCAAATTCAGCAAACCCTACCATTTTTCCTATGGTCCTGCTCTACCATGGAAAATATTTCTCATAGAATATTGCATCTTAATGTTAGGAGGGGCATTGAAAGATTATCTGGGAAGAAATTAAACTTATAATCATTAACTAGAAAAAAAGAAAATTATCCTTATTTGTAGATAACATGATAGGTTACTTAGAAAACCTTACAGAATCAGCAAAAAATAGTAATTGAAATCATTAACAGCATCAGTAAAGTAGCAATATACAAAATGAAGCTATAAAATACAAATGTATTTTTTATTGTTGGACCAACAAAAATAAGAAGGAAATGAAAGAAATTGCATTCAAAATAACTAAACTTTGGGGGCAGCTGGGTAGCTCAGTGGAGTGAGAACCAGGCCTAGAGATGGGAGGTCCTAGGTTCAAATTTGACCTCAGACACTTCCCAGCTATGTGACCCTGGGCAAGTCACTTGACCCCCATTGCCTACCCTTACCGCTCTTCTGCCTTGGAACCAGTACGCGGTATTGATTCGAAGGTGGAAGGTAAGGGCTTAAAAAAAAAAAAATAACTAAACTTCATACAATATCTAGAAGTTAGCCAACCATTATATAATGAAACTACAAAGCACCCTGGGAGGCTATAAAGGAACACAAATCCTTAGATAATACTGGCAGAAGGAAGCACCTAAAAATGCCACAAGTTGATTTGTCAACAATTATTTAAAGTATTTACTATGCTTTAAGCATTGTGTTCATCTTGGAAATTCAAAGAAAGCCAAAACATAGTCACTGCCCTTAAGGAAATCACATTCTATTTGGGAAGGCAACATTTAAACAACTATTTACATTCAAAAAAATATACAGAATAAATAGAAAGTAATCTCAGACAGAAGGCATTAGCACTGAGAGGGATTAGGAAAGGCTTCTTGTAAAAAATAAAATTTTAGCTGAGTCTTGAAGAAAGCCAAGGAGTCTGGGAGTTGCAGACAAGTAAAGGAAGCATACTAGTGACAGGGAACAGCAATGAAAATGCAGAGTCAGAAAGAGGAGAATTTTTTTTGGAGGAACAACAAGGATATCAGTATTATTGGATCATAGAATATGTGGAGAGAAGGAAAGTACAAAAAGATTTGAAAGGAAGGGGGCAAGTTATATATGGCTTTAAAAATTATATTTGGCGGAGGCCAGATGGTTCAGAATAAAGAACACCGGACCTGGAGATGGGAGGTTCAAATATGGCCTCAGATACTTCCTATCTGTGTGACTCTGGGCAAGTCACTTAATCCTCTTTGTCCTTACTGCTTTTCTACCTTGGAACCAATACTTAGTATAAATTCTAAAACAGAAGGTAATGGTTTAAAAAAAAAAAAAGTTCTATCTGATCCTAGAGATAGTAGAGAACAGCCACTGGACTTTATTGACTGAAGACATGATATGGTCAGACCTGTGCTTTAGGAAAATCACTTTGGCATAGAGTAGCAAATGGACTGGAATTTTATGAGACTTTGATTCAGGGAGACTAACCAGATGACCAATGCATTAGTCCAGTTATAAGATGATAAAGACTTATATAAGGTTGGAGACCATCTCAGATGAGAAAAGAGGATATACATGAGAGATGTTGCTAATGTAAAATTGTCAGGACTTAGCAACAGATTAAATATGAGCCCTTACACTAAATTCATTCCCTGCTCCTCCTGGCTTTGGTGCTATAAAACCTAGCCTAGACTCTCATGTTCCTGTGGCTCTTTTCTTAGAATGAAACTTCTCTTTTCTTAGAATGAACAATATCCAGTGAAAAGGTCTAAGGAAGCTTGGTTTCACAGGAATCATATGGGATTCCTGAGGGGAGAGGGAGATGGCCCTTTCCACTTGGCCTCTCATTTGACATCATGATGGAGAATTACCTAATTACCTCAGAAGAGAATAAAGCAAAGTGAAAAGGCCAAACTGATTCAGATCTTTTTAGAAACCAACTGTTCTAAGGATGTCACCAATCAAAAAAAGTTCTTCCCAATCATGTGATTACATCAAATATGATATTATTTGTAAAGCACTTAGTACAGTCATCCCTCACTGTATTGCAATTCACTTTTCCAGATTTCACTGTATCCCAGGTCTTTTTTTAAATATATATCTAATTCTGTATCTTAGAGTTACACTTATCAGGGCACACTATTGGCTGATGGAATGAAAGGTGACCAGCCACAGTGCTGTGTTTTGTATCCTGGGCATTGATTGATTCAATGACTGTAGTTAATAAAGGTGTGAAAAAGGCTTATAGGATAGTGGGAAGGGTTTATAAAGCCTTAAAATATATAAATGTATAGAGATAATAAAATAAATATAATGTCACTACTTCTCAGATTTTCACCTATCGCAAGGGTCTTTGGAACATAACTCCCATGATAGGTGAGGGATCGCTGTACCATGCTTGGCACATAGTAAGTACTTAATGTTTCTTCCCTTCCCTTCCCCTTTAGCCAAATGGAATCAGCTATGGAATGCCCACACATGCTCCATAATCTTTCCAAAGCATTACATGTCATCATGATTCTCTTGGAAGTAAGTTTCTCAGGTTCTCTACATGGAACAGTAACAGCAGCTGAGCAGCTGAAGGGGGTCTGTGCACATGCCAGACCCCAAATAAACTATACCAGTGAAATCACATTCCATATCGTCAAGGCATTAATCTACTCATTTCCCAATGAAGATTTATTTAGAAATAGTCCTAGTCTAGGATACCAAACTATCTGGCCAATTTTGTTGCACACAGAAAACATTTTGAGCTGTCTCATTTTTTACTATTCTGCTCCAAAATCAGATGACAAAAGTGTTGTCAGCCTACTTAAATTATAACCTGTGTAGATTACAACCTGCATGAGTACAAATGAAGAATTTCTAGAAAATATAATTAAAATATATAATTGCCAGCAGTTCCTGAGCAGCCTAACATTAGTCAGATCATTGCTCCTGACCCAACACATACTTGGTCATTCCACCCACAGTTTGAAAATGAAGTAATGATGCCCCTTCCTACCTCCCTGCTCCTGCCCATCTACTTTCTTTTCCTGCAAAGATGTTAAAATGTACTGGGCAATGTCTAGAATAACAATTCAAGGGACAGTCTTACAAATAAATGGAGTAGGAAACCAACCACATATTATGACTATTTTTCCTTAAACCCTTACTTATGGTTTTAGTAACAACTCTAAGACAGAAGGGGAAGGGCTAGGCAAATGAAGTTAAGTGACTTACCCACAGTCACACAGGTAAGAAGTTTCTGAGGCCAGATCTGAACCCAGGTCCTCCTGACTCCAAGCATGGTGCTCTATTCACTGCCACCTACATGCTCCTAGATATTATGTCTTGTAAGAGTACTAGACAGAGCTTCTCTGACAAGATGATCTAAATATCAACCTCATTGCTTCTACTTATGCCCTGATAGCTTCTTTCTTTTAGCTCCTGAAGAACTCTTCTGTGTTCCTGTGCCTCATTTTAAAATCCAGAAACACACAGAAAGGGTAACCCTCAAGACCTCAGCAGAGAGTCCATTAAGCACCCTAAAATACATAAATAAATAAGCAAAGAGAGAGAACAAGAAAGAGACCCAAAAGGATTCACTGTGGAAAAGAAGCATAGAAAAAAGAGAAGAGAGAAAAGGGTATAAAAAAGTTCCACTACATTACAATTTTTCCAACCACTAAATAAAAATAAGGTTATAGTTAAATGTCATATCTATAGCTGAAAATAATAACATTCCATTTATTCATAATTATTGAGGATCAAGCTACTTTGTCTAAAGAAATTTTCTTGGTAACTTGAACCTTATCCTTTCAAATTCCAAAATACTTTTTGTCATCTTAAATATTTTGTTGAAAATGTTATAGAAATATTAGCACACATTTTCCTGTCTTATTGAGCTATAAAATGGACCAATTCAAACTTTTATAAATGATTAAGAGTCATAATTAGGATTATCAATTATTTCTCCACACTATAATACAGAATCAGATTTGAGAGTCATGGAAAGTTATAAGGTATATTATATTATATATTAGTATATTATATGTTGTGTTCCCAATTGTGTGTGCTCTGAATAGTTTTTCTATCTCCTCCATTACTTTTATTTATTTTTTTAAACCCTTACCTTCCATCTTGTAGTCAGTACTGTGCATTGGCTCCAAGGCAGAAGAGTGTTATGGGTAGGCAATGGGGGTTAAGTGACTTGCCCAGGGTCACACAACTGGGAAGTGTCTGAGGCCAGATTTGAACCTAGGACCTCCCATCTCTAGGCCTGGCTCTCAATCCACTGAGCTACCCAGCTGCCCCCTCCTCCATTACTTTTAGACTATTAGTTGCCACTTCTTCCTACTTTCAGTGTCTGCCTCTAGTATCATTACACAAACACACATCCATATTTCTATCTTGCTGTCTTTAATCTGCAATAGCCTAGGAAAGCAGATAACCAGGTATATGATATGACTTTCCACATTAACAACAGCAGCCTAGAAAACTGCAAAGCAGTATGACAAAAAAAATGGCTTTAGACCAACATCTTATACCATATTCCATGATAAATTAAAAATAGATACATAACCTAAATATTAAAAATGATATCACAAAAAAGGAGAAATTTAGATTATAACATTTTATAGCTATGGGTAGGGGTGGAATTATTAGCCAAACAAGGAATAGAGATAATTGTAAATGTCAAAATAAAATATTTTGATTGCATGAAATTGAAATGTTTTTGCAAAAATGAAAATAAGAAGGGAAGAAGTCAAATAGGAAGATATTGTCATATCAAATATCTCCAATAAAGGTATAACATAAAAGATATCTATCTAGGCAACTAACATAAATATATGACAGCAAAAGCCATTCTCCAACAGGCATATGGTCAACTAGGAACAGTTTTTCTTTAATTCCAAGCATGGAACTATAACTATGTAATTATCAACTTCAAAGAGCACTGATGGGGTGAGAGGGTGGAGCAGAACCAAGACAATAGAGTAAATTGAGAATTTCTGTTGAGTTCCCCCACCTTAACTCTCTAAACAACTTCTTTTTAAATGAATCAAAAACAAATTCTGAGCAGGATAACAAAAATAAAAATTCACAATGACTCACTTTTCTAGCCCAGGAGAGTTTAAAAAGACAAAAAGAAAGGTCTTTGGGTGCTGGGTAGGGGCTAGCTTAGAGCAAAGCGTGGCAGAAGTAGTATTATCTGTGAAGTATAGAGTAAGTCACAGCAATACCAGTGGCAGCACCAACAGCCTTCAACACCTAAAGACAGTAAAGAGACTAATCACCTGGTCAGAAAGATATTAAAAGGACCCCTGTGCTAAGACTGGGCATCTTTTGGCAGCAACTCCACCCATTACCCACTATGGCATTTAATTACAGAATGGAGAAGAGTGGTTACAGTCTATGGTCACAAATGAGCTGAGTCACACATAAGAAAGGATCAGAGGAAAATAGTGACCAGAACTCTTACCAAAAGCCTACAGTCTCCAGAAGTTTGGACTATCCTACACCCCCACAAAGGAGTGAAAAGAGCCCAAATCTAACATAAAGATCAAAGTTATAGGCTAGAAAAATGAGCAATCAAACAAACATTCAAGATACAATCTCAGAAGAAGACAACTACCTGAAAATGAATACAGGCAAAGCCTCAAAGAAAAGTGCATGTTGGATCCCAGCCCAACAAGAATTCCTAGAAGAGCTAAGTGAAACAATTTTTTTAATTAATTAAGTAAGAATGATAGAGAAATATTTGGAAAATAGATGAGAACAAAAATTATTTTTAAAAAATTAACAGGTTATTGAAAGATGTACTGAAGAAAATAGTTATTTAAAAATTAGAAATGTGTCAAGTAGAAAATAATGATTCCATGAGACATCAAAAAAACAATAAAAGGGCAGCTGGGTAGCTCAGTGGATTGAGAGCCAGGCCTAGAGACAGGAGGTCCAAGGTTCAAACCCGGCCTCAGCCACTTCCCAGCTGTGTGACCCTGGGCAAGTCACTTGACCCCCATTGCCCACCCTTACCAATCTTCCACCTATGAGACAATACACCAAAGTACAAGGGTTTATTAAAAAAAAAAAAAAACAATAAAAAAACAAAGTCCAATGACTGGAAAAAATAAAATTATGAAATACCTCACAGAAAAATAATTTTTTTGGAAAATAGATCAATGAGAGATAATTTATGAATTATTGGGCTACAGACAAAGCAGAAACAAAAAAAAAGGTCCAATTAAGACACATTCAGGGATGTTGCTTTTTGCTGAAAGATACCATAGACAATGAATTCCTATCAACACTGAAAATATATGCACCAAATAGCTTAGTATCCAAATTCTTGAAGAAAATATTAGAAGGATTGATGTTGTCTTTATTATTTTTAGTTGTGTCCAACTCTTTATGACCTCATTTGGAATTTTCTTGACAAATATACTGGAATGCTCTGCCATTTCCTTCTCTAACTCATTTTGAAGATAAGGAAATTGAGACAAACAAGGTTAAGTGGCTTGCCCAGGGTCACACAGTAAGTAAGCATCTGAGGTAAGGCAAATTTGGACTTGAGTATGAGTTCTCCTGGCTTCAAACTTAACATTCTATCCACCATGCCATATAGCTGCCCTTTAAATGATTTGTGGGGAAAAATAATTTTACATTCTATTGAATTATAGGAGAGAAGAGATAGTAAAACTCTACTAGTGGGTGATTTTAATTTATTCCTCTTAGAACCAGACAAATCTAAACATGGAATAAACAAGAAAGAAACTAAGGGGTTTAATCAAATTTTATAAAAGTTATATATGATAGACCTCTGACAGAATATTGAGGAAGAATAGAGAGGAGTATGCCATTTTCTTAGCTGTAAATGATACCTTTATAAAATTTAAGCCACTCATCTAGCCCTTCCCAAATTCCATTCCAAATAACACTAAACAAAAGCTTCATACCAAATTCTGGAGGAATGCAACTGTTTTCCAAACCAGAGCAGCTTAGAGGACCAGGACAAAAGGTCTTTCTCACTGGCATGGGAACAGAGCAAAATCCAAGCAGGAAGCAACAAGGGCAAATCACACCCCAGCAGACAATGCAAGGCTCTGCCCCTTCAGCAGTGAAGCCCCATCCTGACCAAGCCTTCTGTGAGGCTCTACCTCTGGGCTCCATCAACAGCAAAGTTCCACCCCTTGAAGTTGGTTAGTAGCAAGGCTCTGACCTTGGAGCTGTAACTCAGTAAGAGTCTTCCCTCAGTACAAGCCAGCACTGAGGTCTTCCACCAATGCAGGACAGCAATGAGGCTTCCATCAGTGCAAGTTAACAGGGAGACACCCTACTAGTATAAGCCAGCAGGTAGATGTCAAGGTCTGGTAAAAGCTAGAAGCAAAGCCCAAGCCTCAGCATAAGAAACATGGGATAGTACTCTCCGATCCACAGAGCTCAACTTAATTCTACTGTTAAAAATAAACTAATAAATTAAGAACCAGGCCTAGAGATGAGAGGTCCTAGGTTCAAATCTGACCTCAGACACTTCCCAGATGTATGAACTGGGCAAGTCATTTGACCCCCATTGCCTACCCTTATCACTTTTCTGACTTGGAGCCAATACACATTATTGACTCCAAGATGGAAGGTAAGGGTTAAAAAAAATAAACTAGTAAAAATAAACAAAATACACACAAAGAATGTAATTCTAGATAATTATTATAGTGACTGGGAGATTCAAGTTACAAACATAAAAGAGGTCAGCATTGTCAAAATAGCTACATGTGAGGCATCAAAGAAAATATAAATTTGTCTCAAACTCAAAAAGATCTAGTGTAAGAACCCAAAATGAAATTTAAAAATCAAATAAGAGAGTTAGAAGAAAAACAAGGTAGGGAGGGGAATAAGAGTAATACAGGAAAATGACCAAAAAAAAAAATCAACAGTTTGGTAAAGCAAACATCAAAAATAAGGGGAGATATCCAAAAAAATTGCTGAGGAAAACAACTCCTAGAAAAATAAAATTGGCTAAATGGAAAAGGAGGTACAAAAATTCACTAAAAAAAACAAGTTCCTAAAAGTAGAATTAGCCAAATGAAAAAGGAGATGCATGAGCTCACTAAAGAAGATAATTTCTTAAAAATTAGAATTAGGCAAGAGGGAAATGATAACTACATAAAGCTTTGAGAAACAATCAACAAAAGCAAAAGAATGAAAAAATGGAAAAAATATGAAATTTCTCACTGGAAAAACAAATGAGCTGAAAAATAGATCACTGAGAGATCATTTAAGAATTGTTGGACATTCCGGATGTTAATTTGGAACTATGCTCAAAGAGCTTTAAAAGACTGCCTGCCCTTTGATCTAGCCATACCACTGCTGGGGTTATGCCCCAAAAAGATAATAAGGAAAAAAACTCGTACAAAAATATTTATAGTCACACTCTTTGTGGTGGCAAAAAGTTGGAAATTAAGGGGATGCCCTTCGATTGGGGAATGGCTAAACAAATTGTGGTATCTATTGCTGATGGAATACTATTGTGAATAGTGAACTGTAGGAATAATGAACTGTAGGAATTCCATGTGAACTAGAATGACCTCCAGGAATTGATGCAGAGTGAAAGGAGCAGAACCAGGAGAACCTTATACACAGAGAAGGATACACTGTGGCACAATTGAATGTAATGGACTTCTGTACTAGTAGCAATACAATGATCCAAGACATTTCTGAGGAACTTATGAGAAAAACACTATCCACATCCAAAGAAAGAACTGTGGGAGCAGAAATACAGAAGAAAAACAACTCCTTGATCACATGGATCAATGGGGATATGATTGGGGATGTAGACTCTAAATGATCACCCTAGTGCAAATATCAATAATATGGAAATAGGTCTTGATCAATGACACATGTAAAACCCAGTGAAGTTGCTCATTGGCTATGGGAGAAGAGTAAGAGGAGGGGAGGGAAAGAACATGAATCATGTAACCATGGAAAAATTTTCTTAATTCATCAACAAAATAAAATAAAATAAAATAAAAAAGAATTATTGGACAACCTGAAAACTAAAAGCAAAAAAAGAACCTGGGCATAATACTTTAAGAAATTATCTAGGAAAACTACCCTGAACCAAAAGTATAATAGAATCAAAGGGTAAAATAGAAATGGAAAGAATCTACAGATCAGTTCCTGAAAGAGCTCTCAAAAGGAAAAATCCAAGAAATATTTATAGTTAAATTTTAGAGCTCCCAGACTAAAGAAAAAATATTTCAAGCAGCCCCCCCAAAAAATTTTAATACCATGGAACCATAATCAGGATTACACAGAATTTAGCAGCTTCCACTTTAAAGGATCATAGAACTTGGAATATGATATTCCAGAAGGCAAGAGGATTAAGTTTATAACTTAGAATAACTTACCCAGGAAAACTCAGTAAAATATTTCAAGGGGAAAAAATGGATATTTAATGAAATTGAGACCTTTCAAGAATTCCTAATGAAAAGATCAGAACTGCATAGAAAATTAGACAAACAGAAGACTCAAGAAAAGCACAAGTAGGCAAACAGGAAAGAAAAAATATAAGGATTTTAAAAAATTAAATTGTTAAACTATGTATATGCTTTATATGAGGTCATACTTATAACTCTTATGAATTTTATCAACATTAGGAGAATTTGCCACTTGGAGAAATAGACATAGATAGAAGATATAGGTATAAATTGTCTGTAATGGGAAGATATTCACAAACAAAAATTAAGGTAGGAGAAAAAAGACTGAACTGGGAGAAGAGAGAAAGGAGAGAGAGGATAGAATGAATTATCTCACATAAAAGAGGCTTGAAAGAACTATTACATAGGAAGGGAAGATTTAGGGCAGGGGGTGGCAGGCAATACTTGAACCACAAAACCTGACCATGTATTAGGGCATAAAAACCTCACAAACATTTTTGGATTGCAATGCAATGTTCTCCTATATGTTATCACATAAAGGCCCTACCTTTGTACCATAGAAGAAGTCTGAACTTTTTCTTTTTCTTTTACAGGGTGTTTGTAAAATTTAGGTTAAGTATTTGGTCATAACCTATCTCTAAGTCAAGACATTTCTAGCCTTTGTGTGTTGACTGCTGGCTTTTGCATTCTTTTCACAAACTTTAACTTTTTACTTATTTTAACTTTAAAAAAGAAATTGTGTATATTTATGGTAGTAAAAGATAAAATATGTTGATGTTATATCTTACTCTATATATATTTGATGCTTTTCTGAGTGTCTAAACTTTTTCTGTATCATCATCCCTTTACATGTCATCTGTAGCTTCAACAAAACTCAAAAAAAATTCCCATTTAATTTCTTATACCAACTGTTGAGTTGGTGAAAAAGGGAGGAAGGAAATACGAGGGGAAAATGACAACAATTTTTACAACAAAAAGAAAATCAAATGCTTGGCACTTTTTTACAAAAAAATTCAGGGGGCGGTCCCCTTTCTTTCACAACTATATGTGTGTGTGTGTGTGTGTGTGTGTGTGTGTGTGTGTGTGTGTGTGTTTCAACAAACTCCCCCCCCAACAAAGTTCAAATTTTGCACATCCAGTTATTCTCAGGATCTCCTGGATCAGCATGCGGTCTCCACAGGCATCTTCATCTGGATTCTGGGAGGCAGTAAACTTCTTACACTAAAATAACTTAGACTTTGCATATAAAATAAAAACACATTCCCCCCTGAGGAGGATAGAAAGAAACATGTAAATAACACAGGGAATATATGACTGAGGTACAAGGCATATGAATCACTGCCAATCAAAAATCATCAGAAAAAGTAACACAAAAAAGAAAAGCCAAATAACTAGTGCATGAAAATTCTAAATATCCAATTCCAAATCTAATACGGAAAAAAAAATTCTAAATAAGAAAAAACAATGAAAAACGGAGGAAGGATGAAGATGGGAGAAAGGATAGGATTAAGAAGGGAAAAGGAAGGCAGAGAATGAAGCCGGGGTAACCCCCAAGCCCTTCAGAACTCAACAAAATCAGGCTACACTTTAGGAATAGAATAAGCTGGGTTTATTTGGGTTAGAAAAGAGAAAAGGTCTGGGGAAGCTAGAAGGCACATCACCAACAGCTATGTCAGGACCAAGGCTCTCTGGGGAAAAAGGCTCTTTTCAGTTTGGAGGAAAAGTTACCCTTCTCCAAAAAATGTACCAAACACTGGCGCCTCTCTCTCTTTTATACTTTCTCAGACACTTCCCACAAAGGAAGTGGGATGTGTCTGAGGAAGTTGTGGTAGGGAGTCCTGGGAGATGTTAGAACATTTTAAAATGCACACGACCCAAAATATATTGAACCATGATGGAGAAAGTGACAATGTAGAAGGGATACCTACACACACACATATATATAGGAGCTAAATATGGTGTGTGTGTGTGTGTATGTATATATATATATATACATACACACATACACACACACAAGGGCAACCAGGTGCTTCAGTGAATAGTTAGCACTCATTCACAGATGTTATCATCTGAACTATGTGTGCTATTTTAACAGAGGCATGCCAGAACTTTTTTTTTACTTTATGAAATAATTTGGCAATTGGCATAGTAGATAGAACATAGCACCTAGAATCAGAAAGACTCTTCTACCTAAATTCAAATCTGACCTCAGACACTTCCTAGCTATGTGACCGTAGGCAAGTCACTAACCCTGTTTGTCTCAATTTCCTCATCTATAAAATTAACTGGAGAAGGAAATGGTAAACCACTCCAAGAAAATACAAAATGGGGTTCAAAGAGAAAGATATGACTTAACAATAACAATATCTACACATATGTGTAGAAATTATGTATACAGAGATGTGCATGTATATGCCTGTGTACATAAATACAGTATATATTTGTGTGTCATGAATCTATGGATATTCATGGAGATAATGTTCAACTAGAAGCTGAAAGACTACATGTCAGGAATGCTTTAATGGTTTTAGTTTAGTGGAATTATAAAGCCCCTATAACTCTAACAATCTACAATTCTGATATATCCATTTTTACTATACTATGAACTGAATACATTTTTCCCCATTAAGTAATGAACCAGTTTGAGTTAGAGCTGAATTTATACCATTTAAAAACTTTAATATCATAGCATCAGAATGCCACCTCAACAGAGTTATGATTTCTTTCAGTTTGACTCCCTTTTCACAATTCCCTTCACTCTTATAGATTTTTTTTATCATTAAAATCAGCTAATAAGGGACTAAAATCCCCAAAATGCTATGCCCCTGGAACTTGAAGACAAGGTCAGTGAATGATTCAGATTTTAGAATTATTCCAGCTGCAGCAGAAGGAACCCACCCTCAGAGATGATGTGGGCAGGGCTTATTGATGAGACTAGGCTGCCTCCCAAAACTCTCACAGGAGGAAACGCCAATCTAAGGTCAAGTAAACTATTACTTACTCAGCTGTATTGTAACTTGAAGGAATATTGCTTGGAATTTCTGACAAGTCATCCATTACATTAAGAAATATGTTTTGGTGGCCTGCTAGATGTCTCAGTGGACACCTCCTAGAGGCAGGAGGTCATGGGTTCAAATCTGATACTTCCTAACTGTGTGACCCTGGGCAAATCTGAACCCCCATTTCCTAGCCCTTACTAAGCTCTTCTGCCTTGGAACCAACAGTAATAAATCCAAGATGGAAGGTAAAGGTTTAAAGATAAATAAATGAATGAATGGATAGATGATAGATAGATAGATAGATAGATAGATAGATAGATAGATAGATAGATAGATAGATGAATAAATGAATGAATAAATAAGTTTTCTAAGAAGATCACAATGTCTCCCAAAACGTCCTCAGAAAAAGCTATGACCTGCTCAATTGTATTGTAATGTATCCATGATAATTATGGAACAGCAGAAGAACAAAGTCAAAAACAAAGTCGAAAAATGTGCCAGTCAGTCTCTAGCACCATCCAGGTCAGAGGGATATATTATCTAAATAGACCTCTCCTTAGAGAACAATTAATCAGGTTATTTACTGCAGCTTGAAAGAAATACACAAGGGGGCAGCTGGGTAGCTCAGTGGATTGAGAGCAGGAAGTCCTAGGTTCAAGTCTGACCTCAGACACTTCTCAGCTGTATGACCCTGGGCAAGTCACTTGACCTCCATTGCCTACCCTTATCACTCTTCTGCCTTGGAGCCAATATACAGTATTGACTCCAAGACAGAAGGTAAGGAAGAAAGAAAGAAAGAAAGAAAGAAAGAAAGAAAGAAAGAAAGAAAGAAAGAAAGAAAGAAAGAAAGAAAGAAAGAAAGAAAGAAAG